>NW_025535049.1:65000-120000 GCF_020615455.1 Coregonus clupeaformis
ATAGAGAGGTATATTTTCTGGGTGATTTAAATATTGACTGACTATCATCAGGCTGCCTACTCAAGAGAAAGCTTCAAACTGTAACCAGTGCCTGCAACTTGGTTCAGGCTATCAGTCAACCTACCAGGGTAGTTACTAAAAGTACAGGAATTAAATCATCAACATGTATTGATCATATCTTTACTAATGCTGCAGAGATTTGTTTGAAAGCAGTATCCAAATCCATCGGATGTAGTGATCACAATATAATAGCCATATCTAGGAAAACCAAAGTTCCAAAGGCTGGGCCTAATATTGTGTATAAGAAGTCATACAATACGTTTTGTAGTGATTCCTTTGTTGTTGATGTAAAGAATATATGTTGGTCCGTGGTGTGTAGTGAGGAGCAAACAGACGCTGCACTTGACACATTTATGAAAATGCTTATTCTCGTTACTAATAAGCATGCACCCATTAAAATGTATGTAAATACAGTTAAATCCCCGTGGATTGATGAGGAATTGAACAATTGTATGGTTGAGACGGATGAGGCAAAAGGAATGGCAAATACAGTAAGTCTTGCGGCACAACCGATTGGCAAACGTATTGCAAATTGAGAAATCATGTGACTAAACTGAATAAAAAGAAGAAGAAACTACATGAAACAAAGATAAATGACATGAAGAATGATAGTAAAAAGCTTTGGAGCACCTTCAATTACATTTTGGGGGAAAAGGCAAACTCAGCTCCATCATTCACTGAATCAGATGGCTCATTCATCATAAAACCGACTGATATTGCCAACTACTTTAATAATTTTTTCATTGGCAAGATTAGCAAACTTAGGCATGACACTCCAGCAACAACTGCTGACACTACACATCCAAGTATATCTGACCAAATGATGAAAGACAAGCATTGTAATTTTGAATTATGTAGTGAGTGTGGAAGAGATGAAAAAAAATATTGTTGTCTATTAACAATGACAAACCACCGGGGTCTGACAACTTGGATGGAAAATTACTGAGGATAATAGTGGACGATATTGCCACTCCTATTTGCCATATCTTCAATTTAAGCCTACTAGAAAGTGTGGCCCTCAGGCCTGGAGGGAAGCAAAAGTCATTCCGCTACCTAAGAATAGTAAAGCCACCTTACTATTGGAAAAAATTGTGTTTGACCAGATACAATGCTATTTTACAGTAAACAAATTGACAACAAACTTTCAACATGCTTGTAGAGAAGGACATTCAACAAGCACAGCACTTATACAAATGACTGATGATTGGCTGAGAGAAATTGATGATAAAAAGATTGTGGGGGCTTTTTTGTTAGACTTCAGTGTGGCTTTTGACATTATCGATCGTAGTCTGCTGCTGGAAAAATGTATGTGTTATGGCTTTACACCCCCTGCTATAATGTGGATAAAGATTTACCTGTCTAACAGAACACAGAGGGTGTTCTTTAATGGAAGCCTCTCAAACTTAATCCAGGTAGAATCAGGAATTCCCCAGGGCAGCTGTCTAGGCCCCTTACTTTTTCCCATCTTTACTAACGACATGCCACTGGCTTTGAGTAAAGCCAGTGTGTCTATGTATGCGGATGACTCAACACTAGTATACACGTCAGCTACTACAGCAACTGAAATAACTGCAACACTTAACAAAGAGTTGCAGTTAGTTTCAGAATGGGTGGCAAGGAATAAGTTAGTCCTAAATATTTCCAAAACTGAAAGCATTGTATTTGGGTCAAATCATTAACTAAACCCTAAACCTCAACTACATCTTGTAATGAAAAATGTGGAAATTGAGCAAGTTGAGGTGACTAAACTGCTTGGAGTAACCCTGGATTGTAAACTGTCATGGTCAAAGCATATTGATACAACTGTAGCTAAGATGGGGAGAAGTATGTCCATAATTAAGCGCTGCTCTGCCTTTTTAACAACACTATCAACAAGGCAGGTCCTACAGGCCCTAGTTTTGTCGTACCTAGACTACTGTTCAGTCGTGTGATCAGGTGCCACAAAGAGGGACTTTGGCAGTTGGCTCAGAACAGGGCAGCACGGCTGGCCCTTAAAAGTACACGGAGAGCTAACATTAATGACATGCATGTCAGTCTCTCCTGGACTGGAAGAGAGATTGACTTCATCACTGCTTGTTTCTGTAAGAGGTGTTGACAAGCTGAATGTACCGAGCTGTCTGTTTGGAATATTGGCACACAGCTCGGACTCCCATGCATACCCCCAGAGGTCTCTTCACGGTCCCCAAGTCCAGAACAGGCTATGGGAGGCGCACAGTACTACATAGAGCCATGACTACATGGAACTGTATTCCACATCAAGTAACTGATGCAAGTAGTAGACTCAGATTTAAGGAAAACAGGTGAAAATACACCTTATGGAACAACGGGGACTGTGAAGAGACACACACAAAGGTGATATTGTTGTATGGTGGTATTAAACATTTTGTATTGTACATTTTAGTCATTTAGCAGACACTCTTATCCAGAGCAACTTACAGTTAGTGAATACATATATTTTTTTATACTGGCCCCCCGTGGGAATCGAACCCACAACCCTGGCGTTGCAAACGCCATGCTCTATCAACTGAGCTACATCCCTGCCGGCCATTCCCTCCCCTACCCTGGGACAATTGTTCGCTGCCCATGAGTCTCCTGGTCGCGGCCGGCGGCGACAGAGCCTGGATTCGAACCAGGATCTCTAGTGGCACAGTTAGCACTGCGATGCAGTGCCTTAGACCACTGCGCCACTTGTAGATAGGTAGTGGTGTAATATTGTTATATGATGTACTGTTTTATAGTTTGTTTTATATGTAATGTAAGTGTTTTAATATGTTTGGACCCCAGGAAGAGTAGCTGCTGCCTTGGCAGGAACTAATGGGGATCCCTAATAAATACAAATACAAATACAAAAATTATGCCTCTAGGAAATTATCCCATTCTATTAATTGATTGTTGATTGATTAATATGTATTCCTTTTGATTGAAGTCATTCTGCCTCTAGGAAATGATCCCATTCTAATTGATTGATTGATTGATTGATATATATTCCTTTTGATTGAAGTCATTCTGCCTCTAGGAAATGATCCCATTGTAGTTGATTGATTGATGGACTGACCTTCATTCCTCCCTCAGGTAAAGGCTCTCTCTCTAGAGGGGATCCTGTTGGCTTCGGCTCAGACTCTGTGGAGGAGGATTTGATGATGGACATGGGATCCTATGATGAGGTGGATCAATATACTATTTAATCATTACTCGTTGTGTATGGCAGCATGCAATGTGTACATAACTTTAAAATGTTTTTATGACTGGAACATCATGTGAGTTCATGTACACTGAGTATACAAAACATATTTCTATGACATAGACTGACCAGGTGAATCCAGGTGAAAGCTATGATGTGTTGGTGCAACTCAACATTAGGAAGGTGTCCTTAATGTTTTGCACTCTCGGTGTAGAAGGAGAGGAGATGGGGGAGGAGACGGGGGGGGTGTCCTTAATGTTTTGTTTACTCGTGTAGAAGGGGAGGAGACGGGGGGGTGTCCTTAATGTTTTGTTTACTCGTGTAGAAGGGGAGGAGACGGGGGAGGAGACTCGGTGTAGAAGGGGAGGAGACTCAGTGTAGAACACCAGTGGGTTTTACTACTGTATCGTCATGGAGACCAGAAGTTCTCACAACGATAGCAAAACAAGGAACATTCACCGGTCCCCACAAGGAAAAAGGCTATTTGAGGCTTAGGGGTTAGGTTAAAGGGTTAGGAGTTAGGGGTTAAGGGTTAGGAGTTAGGGGTTAAGGGTTAGGAGTTAGGGGTTAAGGTTAGGGTTAGGGGTTAGGGTTAGGAGTTAGGGGTTAAGGGTTAGGAGTTAGGGGTTAAGGTTAGGGTTAGGGGTTTAGGGGTTAAGGGTTAGGGTTATGGTTAGGAGTTAGGGGTTAAGGGTTAAGGCTTAGGTTTAGGGTTAGGGTTAGAAGTTAGGGGTTAAGGATAGGGTTAAGTTAAGAGTTAGGGAAAATAGGATTTTGAATGGGAATCAATTGTTTGGTCCCCACAAGAATAGTAAAACAAACGTGTGTGTGTGTGTGTGTGTGTGTGTGTGCGTGTCCATCTGTCTGTATGTGTGTGTGTTGTCTACTGTCTAACAGTCTGTCCAGGGGGGTGCACTTGTACATCAAAGCAACATCAAGCTGCCCCACTCTATTGAAACAGAGGCTCCTGCCCTCTGGCTCCTTCTGGTTCGGACCAGGCTCACCTGGCTGTTTCTTACATTCCACCGGGCTGCAGAGTAGAGCTGTGGGTTCTCCCAGTCGCTGTATCCCCCACCAGCAGTCCTGTCTGGGTCACCTGGTGCCCTGCTGTAACCCCTGTCAGACCTGCTACTGCCGCTTCTTCAACGCTTTCTGCTACTGCCGCCAGATTGGCCAGTCCTGCGTCGGCGGGCATGGTCGTCCCTAGCAACACACTCTCAACTCGACCTCCAACCCCCTCCCAACTGTATAACATCAGTCTGTCTGTGTTCTGTCTCGTCTGTCCATCTACCAGGATGTTGCTGTCCAGCTGCAGAGCAGAGCCATGCGTTCTCCCCGTCGCTGTATCCCCCACCAGCAGTCCTGTCTGGGCAACACGCTGCCCTGCTGCGACCCCTGCGATACCCGCTACCCGCGAATGTTCGGTTCGATCTGCTACTGCCGTCGGACGGCCTGCGCCGGCGCTCGCAGGCGTCCCTAGCAACCCTCCTAGCAACCCTCCACGGCTGACCTCCTCCCCCGGTGGGCCCCCTTCTCTGCCAGTCTACAGTCAATATCTAATCCATATCCGTAAGGCCGAGCCCTCAAACACAGACTCTATCCCGTCCCAGTAGGCATCGAGGAGGTGGGCCTATAGGATACTGTTACGTTGTATTTCTTCTTACTGTTATCTCTGGTCATGTTAGTGTTTTTTTTTTTGTAATAGGTTAGATGGATGTTACATTGAATTTCTTCTTGTGGTCCTCTGTAGCTCAGCTGGTAGAGCACGGCACTTGTAACGCCAAGGTAGTGGGTTCGATCCCCGGGACCACCCATACACAAAAAAAAATGTATGCACGCATGACTAAGTCGCTTTGGATAAAAGCGTCTAAAATCTAAATGGCATATTATTATTCTTACTGTTATCTCTGGTTGTGTTTAGTGTTTTTTTAATAGGTTAGATGGATGTTACGTTGGATGTAGATGTATTGTTCAATGAAATTCAAAAGACAAAATCAATCTCTAAAAGGCAATACAATTGTCTAACAATTGGCTTAGATATTTTATTTGAAATGAACACATTTCTTTAAAGATAACCACTAAGTATTTTCATTAATCCCAAATCAAAAGTTGACAATTTAAATAGTTAATCAGGTTCTGTGTTTCCATCATGTGCCTAACCCAGAGTCTTAACAGTAGTCCAATTGTGTAGCAGAGTTTTACATTTTACTATTAACATTTTCTGGTATGTGGTTAAGCCTTCAGTATATGAAATTCGCATAATTAATTATATATTTTTAAATGCCTCAGATTTGGAGCAATGTAGCTGACAAAGATGTTTTTTTTTCATGGACATTACATATGTCAAACACTCAAATTCTCCAGGTAATTTAGGAAATCAGTGCAAAAAGTTATTTATTGTATCTCATGAATAAAAATGAAATAAAAAAAAACATATTTTGTGTAATAGCAAGCAAAATGGTCTCTGAACTGACATTTCAAATGATGACGATGCATTACATCATGTACTACGTGATATCTCGTTTGGCATTCATAAACACACTCACACACGGTATATACCCTCCCTACTGGTTTATACTCCCGAGTGGCGCAGTGGTCTAAGGCACTGCATCGCAGTGCTAGCTGTGCCACTAGAGATCCTGGTTCGAATCCAGGCTCTGTCGTAGCCGGCCGCGACCGGGAGACCCATGGGGCGGCGCACAATTGGCCCAGCGTCGTCCAGAGTAGGGGAGGGAATGGCCGGCAGGGGATGTAGCTCAGTTGGTAGAGCATGGCGTTTGCAACGCCAGGGTTGTGGGTTCGATAAAATAATGTATGCGCTAACTGTAAGTCGCTCTGGATAAGAGCGTCTGCTAAATGACTTAAATGTAAATGTGGTTTTTTATTTTACTGCTGCTCTTTAATTATTTTCTATTTTCTATTTTTTACTTATACATTTTTTACTTAACACTATAATTAAAAATTGTTTGTATATATATATTTTGATTATTTTAATATATATTATTATTATTATTATTTATTTTTATTTTTTAAACTGCATTGTTGGTTAAGGGCTTGTCAGTCAGCATTTCACTGTAAGGTCTACACCTGTTGTATTCCGCGCATTTGGCAAATAACATTTGATTTGATTTGAAACGGTGTGTACCAAATGGCACCCTAGTGCACTAGTTTGGACCAGAGCCATATGGGTCCTGGTCAAATGGCACCCTAGTGCACTAGTTTGGACCAGAGCCATATGGGTCCTGGTCAAATGGCACCCTAGTGCACTAGTTTGGACCAGAGCCATATGGGTCCTGGTCAAATGGCACCCTAGTGCACTTTAAAGGTATTAGGGTGCCATTTAGCACACACTAAATGTTTTCAGATATGCACATGACTTATCTGAAACACCTTGAAACAACCACTCTGGGTATTTTTCCCGAGCGCATCCCTACTGGTTCCCTTCACATGACACCAAGATCTGATGTGGTGAGGCAACAAGGCAGTCTTTGTGCTTCGTGTTGTCCCTGGGCTTTTGTAGGACACCAGCTGACACCCTCTCTACACCCACTGAGAAACACATCAAAACATCTTCTTCTGAGTCAGACCTGGGTTCAAACATGATTTGAAATCTGTCAAATACTTTGAGCGTTTAATCTAGCCTGTCTGTAGTGCTAGATGGACAGGGTCGGCCATTTCCTGACTATTCCATTGTCCATTAAGCCAGGCAAGCTCAATCAAGCACATTATGATTTAAAATAGTATTTGAACCCAGGTCTGGTCTAACTGTGGTTTATGGGAAGACAATGTTTGGCCTCAGCTGATTAGCTAATGTTGTTAAAAGGAGATCGGTACACACAGCACACTCTTGATGCTCTGATTGTGGCCTAAACCTGATTATCTCACGGACAGTAAGAGGCTCTGATTGTGGCCTAAACCTGATTATCTCACGGACAGTAAGAGGCTCTGATTGTGGCCTAAACCTGATTATCTCACGGACAGTAAGAGGCAACGTCCCAAACGGCACCCTGTTCCTTTATGGTGCACTACTTTAGATCAGGACCCTGTAGGGGCTTGACGAATGGACACTCCGCACACTCCACTGGCTTCCGGTCGAAGCTCGCATCCACTGCAAGACCGTGGTACTTACCTACGGAGCAGCAAGAGGAACTGCCCCTCCCTAGCTCCAGGCTATTCGCAAACCCTACACCCCAACCAGTGTACTCCATTCTGCCACCTCTGGTCTCTTGGTCCTCAACAACCCTATGGGAGATCAGCTCCAACTCAGACCTGTCAAAGGTCTTCTCTGTCCTGGCAACCCGACGGTGGAACCAGCTTCCCCCTGAAGCTTGGACAGCAGAGTCCCTGCCCATCTTCTGAAAACGACTGAACCCCTACCTCTTCAAAGAGTATCTTAAATAATCCCACAGCACCCCCCACCCCTTAACTAACACTCACACTCCCCCCTATGACTGAGATATGTGGTTGTCCCAACTAGCTATCTTAAGATGAATGCACTAACTGGTTTTGGATCAGTAACTGGCTCTGGATCAGTAACTGGCTCTGGATCAGTAACTGGCTCTGGATCAGTAACTGGCTCTGGATCAGTAACTGGCTCTGGATCAGTAACTGGCTCTGGATCAGAGCGTCTGCTAAATTACTAAATGTAAATGTCATTTGGGATGCATACTGTCTGTCTCTACCAGTCCTCAGTCATACTGTCTGTCTCTACTAGTCCTCAGTCATACTGTCTGTCTCTACTAGTCCTCAGTCATACTGTCTGTCTCTACCAGTCCTCAGTCATACTGTCTGTCTCTACTAGTCCTCAGTCATACTGTCTGTCTCTACCAGTCCTCACTCATACTGTCTGTCTCTACTAGTCCTCAGTCATACTGTCTGTCTCTACTAGTCCTCAGTCATACTGTCTGTCTCTACTAGTCCTCAGTCATACTGTCAGTCTCTACTAGTCCTCAGTCATACTGCGTGTCTCTACTAGTCCTCAGTCATACTGTCAGTCTCTACTAGTCCTCAGTCATACTGTCTGTCTCTACTAGTCCTCAGTCATACTGTCTGTCTCTACTAGTCCTCAGTCATACTGTCAGTCTCTACTAGTCCTCAGTCATACTGTCTGTCTCTACTAGTCCTCAGTCATACTGTCTGTCTCTACTAGTCCTCAGTCATACTGTCTGTCTCTACTAGTCCTCAGTCATACTGTGTGTCTCTACTAGTCCTCAGTCATACTGTCTGTCTCTACTAGTCCTCAGTCATACTGTCTGTCTCTACCAGTCCTCAGTCATACTGTCTGTCTCTACTAGTCCTCAGTCATACTGTCTGTCTCTACTAGTCCTCAGTCATACTGTCTGTCTCTACTAGTCCTCAGTCATACTGTCTGTCTCTACTAGTCCTCAGTCATACTGTCTGTCTCTACCAGTCCTCAGTCATACTGTCTGTCTCTACCAGTCCTCAGTCATACTGTCTGTCTCTACTAGTCCTCAGTCATACTGTCTGTCTCTACCAGTCCTCAGTCATACTGTCTGTCTCTACTAGTCCTCAGTCATACTGTCTGTCTCTACTAGTCCTCAGTCATACTGTCTGTCTCTACCAGTCCTCAGTCATACTGTCTGTCTCTACTAGTCCTCAGTCATACTGTCTGTCTCTACCAGTCCTCAGTCATACTGTCTGTCTCTACTAGTCCTCAGTCATACTGTCTGTGTCTACTAGTCCTCAGTCATACTGTCTGTCTCTACCAGTCCTCAGTCATACTGTCTGTCTCTACTAGTCCTCAGTCATACTGTCTGTCTCTACTAGTCCTCAGTCATACTGTGTGTCTCTACTAGTCCTCAGTCATACTGTCTGTCTCTACTAGTCCTCAGTCATACTGTCTGTCTCTACCAGTCCTCAGTCATACTGTCTGTCTCTACTAGTCCTCAGTCATACTGTCTGTCTCTACTAGTCCTCAGTCATACTGTCTGTCTCTACTAGTCCTCAGTCATACTGTCTGTCTCTACTAGTCCTCAGTCATACTGTCTGTCTCTACTAGTCCTCAGTCATACTGTCTGTCTCTACTAGTCCTCAGTCATACTGTCTGTCTCTACTAGTCCTCAGTCATACTGTCTGTCTCTACTAGTCCTAAGTCATACTGTCTGTCTCTACTAGTCCTCAGTCATACTGTCTGTCTCTACTAGTCCTCAGTCATACTGTCTGTCTCTACTAGTCCTGAGTCATACTGTCTGTCTCTACTAGTCCTCAGTCATACTGTCTGTCTCTACTAGTCCTCAGTCATACTGTCTGTCTCTACTAGTCCTCAGTCATACTGTCTGTCTCTACCAGTCCTCAGTCATACTGTCTGTCTCTACTAGTCCTCAGTCATACTGTCTGTCTCTACCAGTCCTCAGTCATACTGTCTGTCTCTACTAGTCCTCAGTCATACTGTCTGTCTCTACTAGTCCTCAGTCATACTGTCTGTCTCTACTAGTCCTCAGTCAGGACAAGGCTGCAGAACGACTACAGAAGACTTTGTCATGGTCTGTTTGGAGCGCTGGAACCCTCATGGTTGAGGAGAATGTCCGATCTGATTTGGAGAGCTAATGTCCCTAAAACACACAACATATTCATGATGCCCTGGAGGTGAACTTGTTAAACTCATGGACCATCAGAGGCCTTAGTTGTTAATCCTTAAGAGTCTATTGATCAATGAGATGTCAACCTTTATTCACCCACTCTGAAAGACAGAAGTTTGTTGAATTCCCAATGTTGTTCTCACTGCGCTTTCAAGCATTTTAAAGCATAACAACCTTGACATGGGAAATAAAAAGTCTGATATTTAGTGTTTATACAACAGATTAATGTGTTATTCCTGTGCTTCATCTAATAAGCACGACCTAATGACCTGGATTGCAGTTGAGGTTCCATTAAAAGTACATAGCAACTGATCAATGCTGTTTTAAGATTCTGCACAGATGTATAGCAACAATTGTGTTGATCTCCACGTACCTGCGACCTTTGCATGCTGTCTTGAACACGCAGGCCTTTCTAATAAGACATTTATAGTTACAGAAGGCTAACCTCAAAATGTGACCATGGATGTGTTACTCATTTGAATAAATACTGTTACATTAGTTTGGAAGACAGCCTTGACTCTAGGCCATTTACTGTCACGACTTCCGCCGATGGAAGATACAGTAGAATATTATAGAATATAATGCGGTATATACATATGAGATGAGTAGTGGAAGATATGTAAACATTATTAGAAGTGACTAGTGTTGTCACGACTTCCGCCGAGGCCGCCTCCCCTCCTTGTTCGGGCAGGTTTCGGCGTTCGTCGTCACCGGCTTACTAGCTACTGCCGATCCGTTTATCATCACTCCATTTGTCTTGTCTTCAATCACACACACACACCTGGTCCTTATTCCCTCGTTAATCATCGTATAAGTGTTCCCTCTGCTTCCTAGTCTGTGTGGGTGATTGTTTATTTGTGGAGGTTAGTGAAGCTCGGTGGAGCTCGTGTATTTTGTATCGACGGGAGTATTTTCCCCGTGTGCCTGTTTTGTGCCCTGGAGTGTGTTTGACGCATTTCTGTGTAAACCTGTATTTTGCGGATTAAAGCCAGTTATTCTGTGATTTACCCTCCTGCGCCTGACTCCTTCAACACCACCTCATCACATGTACTGTATTACTAAAGTACTATTGAATTGTGTTTGGTTGTCAACGCAGCCAAATATCAACGTTTAAAAGATATCTAATACTTGGATAGTTTCATCTGAGCCACTGGCTTTCATCCTGTTCTTACATTTCCATTTTTGGTTTAGTTGGAGACGTGAATCCAACATATAATTTGTTAACAGGTGTCGACAGGTTAATAGGCAATTTACTGTATTTCAAAAGTGTAATTTACTTGTGTTAGGTTGTCAACACAACCAAAAATCAACATTTTGAAGGAGATGCATATTTTGTGCCACTGATTTAGTCTGGCTTTAATTCCAGTTTGTCTACAAATGAATAATTGATATGTTGGATTAACGTCTTCATTTCAACCAAGAATCAAAGTTAAAGAACAGGACTAAATCAAATTAAACTTTATTTTTTTTTAAAGTGCATTGGTTGAGATGGAGACATGAATCCAACATATTAATGACTCAATTTAAATCAACCACAGCTTGAAACCTTAGGCCTAAATGTATTGTCTATTTTTAGTTTAACTCTAGGTTGAATTGAAACAAAAGCTGTTGTTGACTTTGCAAATGGTACACAGGCCTAAATAGTATCATTGATGAAATATGACGAAGTATGGTTACATTTCATTTGCTCTTTTAAACCTATCCTTTGGAATGACTTTGATAGCAACTGTGAATATACTGTATTTAGTTATTAAGGGGTCTTTCAATAATCGTTCTCATGATAGTTGTTTATTGTTTGTTTATTAGGATCCCCATTAGCTATTGCAGAAGTGGCAGCTACTCTTCCTGGGGTCCACAAAATACACAAAACATGACAAGTGACATGACAGGTTGTTGAACTCATGGACCGTCAGAGGTCTTGTTTTGTTAAGTCTTAGTTGTTGAACTGAAGGACCATCAGAGGTCTTGTTTACTGTTTAATGCAGTGAGGGAAATGACTGTACATCATCTGACAGTAAGCCTATTGTACTTCAAACTGCTGTGAAACATTGTGCCCTTGAATTGAGAGCAGTCGTCTAATGACTGAAGTTGTAACCAATGTGATGCTGAGAATCAGCGGTGGAACACTGGTGGATCAGTCTTAGGAGGTCGGGAGGGAGGATTTGCGTCTGTTCTTTCATCAGTTTGTGGGATCTTTGAGGCCAGCTGAGGTTGTTATTTCACCCTGGAGAAGTTTTGTGAAGAAAAGTAGGTCTAACTTCAGCTATAGGCTTAAAAAAATAGTTCAAAGGCTTAAAGGCCCAGTGCAGTCAACATTCTGTTATTCCTGTATTTTATGTCATACTGTACAACAGCTGATGAAACTAACAGTGTTAAAGTCTGACTTTTAAAAAAAAATCAGTGTTATTTCCTGATAGTTGCTGCCAGAGGTGTGGACTCGAGTCATGTGACTTGGACTCGAGTCAGACTCGAGTCATGAATTTGATGACTTCAGACTCGACTCGACAAAATGTACAAAGACTTGCAACTCGACTTGGACTTTAACATCAATGACTCGTGACTTGACTTGGACTTGCGCCTTATGACTCGAGAAGACTTGCTACGAGGACTTGTAATGACTTGCAAAGGCTTGCTAAGAGGACTTGAAATGACTCGAAACTAAAATGTAGGACTTTGGACTCGACTTGAGACTTGATGGCTTTGACTTTTGACTCGACTTGGGACTTGCCTCATCTTTGACTCGACTTGACTCGGGACTCGAGGGCAAAGACTTGAGACTTACTTGTGACTTGCATAACAATGACTTTGTCCCACCTCTGGTTGCTGGTTGAAAATACAATCTACACTGGACCTTCTAATCAGCAGGTTTGCATGGCTGGGAGTTTCGGCTCTCCGTGGTGACGTCACCATGCGGTAAATTGGTTAATAGACCAATAACAAAGGAAGTTGCTTTCGGTGTTAGATCTTTATTCAACATGAAATAGGAAGTAGCTTTCAGTGTTAGATCTTTATTCAACATGAAATAGGAAGTAGCTTTCGGTGTTAGATCTTTATTCAACATGAAATAGGAAGTAGCTTTCAGTGTTAGATCTTTATTCAACATGAAATAGGAAGTAGCTTTCAGTGTTAGATCTTTATTCAACATGAAATAGGAAGTAGCTTTCAGTGTTAGATCTTTATTCAACATGAAATAGGAAGTAGCTTTCAGTGTTAGATCTTTATTCAACATGAAATAGGAAGTAGCTTTCAGTGTTAGATCTTTATTCAACATGGAATTGAAAGTGAACCCATTACTGCTGGTGATACATAGCAGTCTGACAGTTATGACAACCTTAGTTGGAGGTGATGGTCTGGTCGATGTAGGAGCGGAGCTCGGTGACGCAGCGTGTACTCCGAGCATCGTGGGGGTGCAGGTACCACTGCCCCAGGACACAATACCAACCAGGGTCCAGGCACCAGCCTTCTCACAGACCAGGGGGCCACCAGAGTCACCCTGAAACACAGAAATATCTATGTTCATTTAGTTACAGTTTTTTAGACAAGCATCCCATGGGTGGATTTATCTCGGGGATGGGTAACATCAGTCCTCAGAGGCCTGATTGATGTCACATGTTTTCCCTGGCCATAGCCGCTGGCGCTAACACACCTGATTCAGCTAATTGTATTTTTAAACCGGAGACCATGATTAGTTGGTCATGTCTGTGTGCTAGTGTGTCACCAATCAGGCCCCCCAAAGACTGGAGTTTCCCTTCCCTGATTTAACTGGTGCCTCCAGGTGAGGATTCACATCTCATGACGACCTTTTGCTCACGACCCAAAATGATAAGCTTCTGATTGGTCAAATGGGAAGAAACAACGGTCTTGTGAATGATTGGCTCACCGTGCAGGAAGAGGCGCCATCGGCTCCAGCCTCAGATCATGAGGTCGGTGATCTTGGAGCCCCAGAACTTCTGGCACTGAGCCTTGGTCAGCAGGGGAAGAGCAGCCTGCTGCAGCAGGGAGGGGGTGTCGGGAGCTGGAACCAGAGGACACCAAAGGGTCAGGTAACACTACAGAACCGGCCAGCCAATCACCATCTTTCTCACATAGTTAAAAGTCTACTAGCAACGGAAAGCCAACTGAAAACATACTTTTTCAAATAGACTGAGCCAATTGAAACAGAATCTTTTCAACTAGACCGAACATACTGCTAGTCATAGGGTGCGGCGCAAAATTGGCCCAGCGTCGTCCGGGTTTGGCCGTTGTAGGCCGTCATTGTAAATAAGAATGTGTTCTTAACTGACTTGCCTAGTTAGTTAAATAAAGGTAAAATTAAAAAAATAAAATAAAAACTGCTAGTCAATGAAACTAGCTTGTGTCTGACTTTACAATGAGACCTCTGGTGATTGGAAAGATCTTGATGGGAAAAGCTGTAGCGATTGGTTACCGTTGTGGCGGGGGTCAGACCCCAGCCCGGAGGTCACACACACGTCATGCCACCGGGGGGGGAAGTCATCGTTGGTCTCAGCGACGCACACGGGGGACACACGTGTTCCCATGACGGCGGGGGTGGCCAGCTTGATCAGGCGGTGGGGAAGCACTGTACTGGAAGACCTGTAGGAAGAGCAGGAAAACCCCATCTACATATAGTTGGGAGTACAGTGCACCAACATAGCTAATGTAGATACAGTGGGGAGAACAAGTATTTGATACACTGCCGATTTTGCAGGTTTTCCTACTTACAAAGCATGTAGAGGTCTGTAATTTTTATCATAGGTACACTTCAACTGTGAGAGACGGAATCTAAAACAAAAATCCAGAAAATCACATTGTATGATTTTTAAGTAATTCATTTGCATTTTATTGCGTGACATAAGTATTTGATACATCAGAAAAGCAGAACTTAATATTTGGTACAGAAACATTTGTTTGCAATTACAGACATCATACGTTTCCTGTAGGTCTTGACCAGGTTTGCACACACTGCAGCAGGGATTTTGGCCTACTCCTCCATACAGACCTTCTCCAGATCCTTCAGATTTCGGGGCTGTCGCTGGGCAATACGGACTTTCAGCTCCCTCCAAAGATGTTCTATTGGGTTCAGGTCTGGAGACTGGCTAGGCACTCCAGGACCTTGAGATGCTTCTTACGGAACTACTCCTTAGTTGCCCTGGCTGTGTGTTTCGGGTCGTTGTCATGCTGGAAGACCCAGCCACGACCCATCTTCAATGCTCTTACTGAGGGAAGGAGGTTGTTGGCCAAGATCTCGCGATACATGGCCCCATCCATCCTCCCCGCTATACGGTGCAGTCGTCCTGTCCCCTTTGCAGAAAAGCATCCCCAAGGAATGATGTTTCCACCTCCATGCTTCACGGTTGGGATGGTGTTCTTGGGGTTGTACTCATCCTTCTTCTTCCTCCAAACACGGCGAGTGGAGTTTAGACCAAAAAGCTCTATTGTCTCATCAGACCACATGACCTTCTCCCATTCCTCCTCTGGATCATCCAGATGGTCATTGGCAAACTTCAGACGGGCCTGGACATGCGCTGGCTTGAGCAGGGGGACCTTGCGTGCGCTGCAGGATTTTAATCCATGACGGCGTAGTGTGTTACTAATGGTTTTCTTTGAGACTGTGGTCCCAGCTCTCTTCAGTTCATTGACCAGGTCCTGCTGAGTAGTTCTGGGCTGATCCCTCACCTTCCTCATGATCATTGATGCCCCACGAGGTGAGATCTTGCATGGAGCTCCAGACCGAGGGTGATTGACCGTCATCTTGAACTTCTTCCATTTTCTAATAATTGCGCCAACAGTTGTTGCCTTCTCACCAAGCTGCATGCCTATTGTCCTGTAGCCCATCCCAGCCTTGTGCAGGTCTACAATTTTATCCCTGATGTCCTTACACAGCTCTCTGGTCTTGGCCATTGTGGAGAGGTTGGAGTCTGTTTGATTGAGTGTGTGGACAGGTGTCTTTTATACAGGTAACGAGTTCAAACAGGTGCAGTTAATACAGGTAATGAGTGGAGAACAGGAGGGCTTCTTAAAGAAAAACGAACAGGTCTGTGAGAGCCGGAATTCTTACTGGTTGGTAGGTGATCAAATACTTATGTCATGCAATAAAATGCAAATTAATTACTTAAAAATCATACAATGTGATTTTCTGGATTTTTGTTTTAGATTCCGTCTCTCACAGTTGAAGTGTACCTATGATACCTTACAGACCTCTACATGCTTTGTAAGTAGGAAAACCTGCAAAATCAGCAGTGTATCAAATACTTGTTCTCCCCACTGTAGGTCAAAGCTGCGTGCTGGAAATCCTTGGCAGTGCAGTGCACTTTAATAATGTTTACATATCTTGCACTACTCATCTCATATGTATACACTGCATTCTATTCTATAATATTCTTCTGTATCTTAGTCCATGCCGCTCTGTCATTGCTTGTCCATATATGTATATATTCTTAAATCCCATTCCTTACTAGTTTTGTGTGTATTGGGTATATGTTTTTTGGGTATATTGGGTATCCTTTTCTGTACATAATGCCCTGAATCTTTTCTACAACGCCCGGAGAACTGCCCCCTTTATTCTATGTACCCAACGCACTAGAAGACCAGTTCTTAAAGCCTTTAGTCGTATCCTTATTCTACTCCTCCTCTGTTCCTCTGGTGATGTAGAGGCTAACCCAGGCCCTGCAGCCCCCAGTATCACTCCTACTCCCCAGGAGCTATCATTTATTGACTTCTGTAACCGTAAAAGTCTTGGTTTTCTGCACATAAATATCAGAAGCCTCCTTCCTAAGTTTGAGTTATTCACTGCGTTAGCACACTCCGCCAACCCTGATGTTCTAGCAGTGTCTGAATCCTGGCTTAGGAAGGCCACCAAAAATTCTGAAATGTCCATCCCCAACTATAACATTTTCCGTCTAGATAGAACTGCCAAAGGGGGTGGAGTTGCAATCTACTGTAGAGATAGCCTGCAGAGCTCCATCATACTATCCAGGTCTGTGCCCAAACAGTTTGAGCTTTTAGTTCTAAAAATCCACCTTTCCAGAAATAAATCTCTCACTGTTGCCGCTTGCTACAGACCCCCCTCAGCCCCCAGCTGTGCCCTGGACACCATATGTGAACTGATTGCCCCCCATCTATCCTCAGAGTTCGTACTGCTTGGTGACCTAAATTGGGATATGCTTAATACCCCAGCCATCCTACAATCCAAGCTAGATGCCCTCAACCTCACGCAAATTATCAACGAACCTACCAGGTACAACCCTAAATCCGTAAACATGGGTACCCTCATAGATATCATCCTGACTAACTTACCCTCTAAATACACCTCCGCTGTCTTCAACCAGGATCTCAGCGATCACTGCCTTATTGCCTGCGTCCGTAACGGGTCCGCGGTCAAACGACCACCCCTCATCACTGTCAAACGCTCCCAAAAACACTTCAGCGAGCAGGCCTTCCTAATTGACCTGGCCCAGGTATCCTGGATGGATATAGATCTCATTCCGTCAGTAGAGGATGCCTGGTTGTTCTTTAAAAGTAATTTCCTCTCAATCTTAAATAGACATGCCCCATTCAAAAAATACAGAACTAAGAACAGATATAGCCCCTGGTTCTCCTCAGACTTGACTGCCCTTGACCAGCACAAAACATCCTGTGGCGTACTGCATTAGCATCAAATAGCCCCGTGATATGCAACTTTTCAGGGAAGTTAGGAACCAATATACACAAGCAGTTAGGAAAGCAAAGGCTAACTTTTTCAAACAGAAATTTGCATCCTGTAGCACTAACTCCAAAAAGTTTTGGGACACTGTAAAGTCCATGGAAAATAAGAGCACTTCCTCCCAGCTGCCCACTGCACTGAGGCTAGGAAACACTATCACCACCGATAAATCTACAATAATCGAGAATTTCAACAAGCATTTTGCTACGGCTGGCCATGCTTTCCACCTGGCTACCACTACCCCGGCCACCAGCTCTGCACCCTCCGCTGCAACTTGCCCATGCCCCCCCGCTTCTCCTTCACACAAATCCAGACAGCTGATGTTCTAAAAGAGCTGCAAAATCTGGACCCCTACAAATCATCTGGACTAGACAATCTGGACCCTTTCTTTCTAAAACTAGCCGCGAAATTGTCGCAACCCCTATTACTAGCCTGTTCAACCTCTCTTTCGTAACGTCTGAGATCCCCAGAGATTGGAAAGCTGCCGCGGTCATCCCCCCTCTTCAAAGGGGGTGACACTCTAGATCCAAACTGTTACAGACCCATATCCATCCTGCCCTGCCTTTCAAAAGTTTTTGAAAGCCAAGTCAACAAACAGATCACCAACCATTTCGAATCCCACCGTACCTTCTCTGCTATGCAATCCGGTTTCCGAGCTGGTCATGGGTGCACTTCAGCCACGCTCAAGGTCCTAAATGATATTATAACCGCGATCGATAATAGACAGTACTGTGCAGCCGTTTTCATTGACCTGGCCAAGGCTTTCGACTCTGTCAACCACCGCATTCTTATTGGCAGACTAAATAGCCTTGGTTTCTCTAATGACTGCCTCGCCTGGTTCACCAACTACTTCTCAGATAGAGTTCAATGTGTCAAATCGGAGGGCCTGTTGTCTGGACCTATGGCAGTCTCTATGGGGGTGCCACAGGGTTCAATTCTTGGGCCAACTCTTTTCTCTGTGTATATCAATGACGTCGCTCTTGCTGCTGGTGACTCTCAGATCCACCTCTACGCAGACGACACCATTTTGTATACATCTGGCCCTTCATTGGACACTGTGTTAACAAACCTCCAAACGAGCTTCAATTCCATACAACACTCCTTCAGTAGCCTCCAACTGCTCTTAAACACTAGTAAAACAAAATGCATGCTCTTCAACCGAACGCTGCTTGCACCCGCCCACCCGACTAGAATCACTACTCTAGACGGGTCTGACCTAGAGTACGTGGACAACTACAAATATCTAGGTGTCTGGTTAGACTGTAAACTCTCCTTCCAGACTCACATTAAGAATCTCCAATCCAAAGTTAAATCTAGAATCGGTTTCTATTTCGCAACAAAGCCTCCTTCACTCATGCTGCCAAACATGCCCTTGTAAAACTGACTATCCTACCGATCCTTGACTTCGGCGATGTCATTTACAAAATAGCCTCCAACACTCTACTCAGCAAATTGGATGTTGTCTATCACAGTGCCATCCGTTTTGTCTCCAAAGCCCCATATAATACCCACCACTGTGACCTGTACGCTCTTGTTGGCTGGTCCTCACTACATATTCGTCGCCAAACCCACTGGCTCCAGGCCATCTATAAATCACTGCTAGGCAAATCCCCGCCTTATCTTAGCTCATTGGTCACCATAGCAACACCCACCCGTAGTCTGCGCTCCAGCGGGAGTATATCTCACTGGTCATCCCCAAAGCCAACACCTCCTTTGGCCGCAATTCCTTCCAGTTCTCTGCTGCCAATGACTGGAACAAACTGCAAAAATCTCTGAAGCTGGAGACGCTTATCTCCCTCACTAACTTTAGGCATCAGTTGTCAGAGCACCTTACCGATCACTGCACCTGTACACAGCCCATCTGAAATTAGCCCGCCCAACTACCTCATCCCTATATTGTTATTTATTTTGCTCATCTGTACCCCAGTATCTCTATTTGCACATCATCTCTTGCACATCATTCCAGTGTTAATACTAAATTGTAATTATTTTGCACTATAGCCTATTTTATTGCCTTACCTCCATAACTTGCTAAATTTGCACACTGTATATTAATTGTATTTCTGTTGTATTTTTTTGATTTTTGTTTTGTTTTACCCCATATGTAACTCTGTGTTGTTGTTTTTATCGCACTGCTATGCTTTATCTTGGCCAGGTCGCAGTTGTAAATGAGAACTTGTTCTCAACTGGTTTACCTGGTTAAATAAAGGTGAAATAAAATAAAAATAAATAAATAAATGTTGAGAAATTGTTAGATATTACTGCACTGTCGGAGCTAGAAGCACAAGCATTTCGCTACACCCGCTATAACATCTGCTAAACACGTGCATGTGACAAATAACATTTGATTTGATTTGATCCTGGCTTCAGACCAGCCTAACTTCTTAGCCAGGTCACAGATTTACACTATATATACAAAAGTATGTGGATTCGGCTATATCAGCCGAAGGTATATATAATCGAGCACACAGCCATGCAATCTCCATAGACAAATATTGGCAGTAGAATGACCTTACTGAAGAGCTCAATGACTTTCAACGTGGCACCGTCATAGGATGCCACCTTTCCAACAAGTCAGTTCTTTAAATTTCTGCCCTGCTAGAGCTTCCCCGGTCAACTGTAAGCGCTGTTATTGTGAAGCGGAAATGTCTAGGAGCAACAATGGCTCAGCCGTGAAGTGGTAGGCCACACAAGCTCACAGAACGGGTCCGCCAAGTGCTGAAGTGCGTAACGCGTACAAATCGTCTGTCCTCGGTTGAAACACTCACTACCGAGTTCCAAACTGCCTCTGGAAGCAACGTCAGCGCAATAACTGTTCGTCGGGAGCTTCATGAAATGGGTTTCCATGGCCGAGCAGACGCACACAAGCCTAAGATCATCATGCGCAATGCCAAGCGTCAGCTGGAGTGGCGTAAAGCTTGCCACCATTGGACTCTGGGTTTGGCGAATCTGGGTTTGGCGGATGGCAGGAAAACGCTACCTGCCCCACAATGCATAGTACCAACTGTAACGTTTGGTGGAGGAGGAATAATCTTAATGCTACAAAGACATTCTAGACGATTCTGTGCTTCCAACTTTGTGTCAACAGTTTGAGGAAGGCCCTTTCCTGTTTCAGATTCCAAACTCTCCACCATGGCCAAGACCAAAGAGCTCTCCAAGGATGTCAGGGACAAGATTATAGACCTACACAAGGCTGGAATGGGCTGCAAGACCATCGCCAAGCAGCTTGGTGAGAAGGTGACAACAGTTGGTGAGATTATTTGCAAATGGAAGAAACAAAATAACTGTCAATCTCCCTCGGCCTGGGGCTCCATGCAAGATCTCACCTCGTGGAGTTGCAATGATCATGAGAACAGCGAGGAATCAGCCCAGAACTACACGGGAGGATCTTGTCAATGATCTCAAGGCAGCTGGGACCATAGTCACCAAGAAAACAATTGGCAACACACTACGCCGTGAAGGACTGAAATCCTGCAGCGCCCGCAAGGTCCCCCCTGCTCAAGAAAGCACATATACAGGCCGGTCTGATGTTTGCCAATGAACATCTGAATGATTCAGAGGAGAACTGGGTGAAAGTGTTGTGGTCAGATGAGACCAAAATGGAGCTCTTTGGCATCAACTCAACTCGCCGTGTTTGGAGGGAGGAATGCTGCCTATTACCCCAAGAACACCATCCCCACCGTCAAACATGGAGGTGGAAACATTATGCTTTGGGGGGTGTTTTTCTGCTAAGGGGACAGGACAACTTCACAGCATCAAAGGGACGATGGATGGGGCCATGTACCGTCAAATCTTGGGTGAGAACCTCCTTCCCTCAGCCAGGGCATTGAAAATGGGTCGTGGATGGGTATTCCAGCATGACAATGACCCAAAACACACGGCCAAGGCAACAAAGGAGTGGCTCAAGAAGAAGCACATTAAGGTCCTGGAGTGGCCTAGCCAGTCTCCAGACCTTAATCCCATAGAAAATCTGTGGAGGGAGCTGAAGGTTCGAGTTGCCAAACGTCAGCCTCGAAACCTTAATGACTTGGAGAAGATCTGCAAAGAGGAGTGGAACAAAATCCCTCCTGAGATGTGTGAAAACCTGGTGGTCAACTACAAGAAACATCTGACCTCTGTGATTGCCAACAAGGGTTTTGCCACCAAGTACTAAGTCATGTTTTGCAGAGGGGTCAAATACTTATTTCCCTCATTAAAATGCAAATCAATTAATAACATTTTTTACATGCGTTTTTCTGGATTTTGTTGTTGTTATTCTGTCTCTCACTGTTCAAATAAACCTAGCATTAAAATTATAGACTGATCATGTCTTTGTCAGTAGGCAAACGTACAAAATCAGCAGGGGATCAAATACTTTTTTCCCTCACTGTAGGGTATTATTGCTGTCTTGTCACCAAACATGTCTGACATGACAATAAGTGCTGAGAGCAGAAACAGACCGGCACCCAGGATACTAACTTCACTTCAAATGTTGTGTTCCATTTAGTATCCTGTCCCCCACCTTACCCACCCAATGGTCTGGATGTCTCAGTGTTGGAGCCCCGGTTCTCCCACGCTGAGAGGTTCTGCAACAAACAATTATAGTCACGACAAAATAGGGATGGGATGACACTCCAGTGTCATGACAACAAAATCACAACAATGTCATGCTTTCAACCCAGCAGGCAAAACCGCTTCAATTGATGTCAGTACAACCAAATATTGATATTTTCAGTGGTATTGTTAAGACGCCGAACTGCAGTCAAGCCAAGATCTTGGTGAGGACGATGAGTCCGCAGAAGAGCTTCCCTAAGACGGTTTCTGACAGTTTATGCAGAAATTCTTCGGTTGTGCAAACCCACAGTTTCATCAGCTGTCCGGGTGGCTGGTCTCAGACGATCCTGCAGGTAAAGAAGCCGGATGTGGAGGTCCTGGGCTGGTATGGTTACTTGTGGTCTGCAGTTGTGAGGCCGGTTGGATGTACTACCAAATTCTCTAAAAAGGACTCTGGAGGCGTCTTATGGTAGAGAAATGAACATTCAATAATCTGGCAATAGCTTTGGTGGACGTTCCTGCAGTCAGCATGCCAATTGCACGCTCCCTCACAACTTGAGACATCTGTGGCTTTGTGTTGTGTGACAAAACTGCACATTTTAGAGTGGCCTTTTATTGTCCCCAGCACAAGGTGCACCTGTGTAATGATTATGTTGTTTATTCAGCTTCTTGATATGCCACACCTGTCAGGTGGGTGGATTATCTTTGCAAAGGAGAAATGCTCACTAACAGGGATGTAAACAAATTTGTGCACAACATTTGAGAGAAATAAGCTTGTTGTACGCATGGAACATTTCTGGGATCTTTTATTCCAGCTAATGAAACATGGGACCAACACTTTGCATGTTGGGTTTTTATTTTTGTTTAGTATAGTGAGTACAGTGTAGGCTGTAGAAGAACTGGGAGAAGGAGAGGAGTTTAGAGAGGTAGAGTGGGGCTTTGCCAGTAAGGCTTTTGTAAATGAGGGTGAACCAGTTAATTTGTCCAGTAGAGAACTCCGGTGGTGAATCTGATGACTGAGTGGTACAGTGTCCAGTAGAGAGCTCCAGTGGTGAATCTGATGACTGAGTGGTACAGTGTCCAGTAGAGAGCTCCAGTGGTGCATCTGATGACTGAGTGGTACAGTGTCCAGTAGAGAGCTACAGTGGTGAATCTGATGACTGAGTGCTACAGTGTCCAGTAGAGAGCTACAGTGGTGAATCTGATGACTGAGTGGTACAGTGTCCAGTAGAGAGCTCCAGTGTTGAATCTGATGACTGAGTGGTACAGTGTCCAGTAGAGAGCTCCAGTGGTGAATCTGATGACTGAGTGGTACAGTGTCCAGTAGAGAGCTCCAGTGGTGAATCTGTTGACTGAGTGGTACAGTGTCCAGTAGAGAACTCCAGTGGTGAATCTGATGACTGAGTGGTACAGTGTCCAGTAGAGAGCTCCAGTGGTGAATCTGATGACTGAGTGGTACAGTGTCCAGTAGAGAGCTCCAGTGGTGAATCTGATGACTGAGTGGTACAGTGTCTAGTAGAGAACTCCAGTGGTGAATCTGATGACTGAGTGGTACAGTGTCCAGTAGAGAGCTCCAGTGGTGAATCTGATGACTGAGTGGTACAGTGTCCAGTAGACAGCTCCAGTGGTGAATCTGATGACTGAGTGGTACAGTGTCCAGTAGAGAGCTCCAGTGGTGAATCTGATGACTGAGTGGTACAGTGTCCAGTAGAGAACTCCAGTGGTGAATCTGATGACTGAGTGGTACAGTATCCAGTAGAGAGCTCCAGTGGTGAATCTGATGACTGAGTGGTACAGTGTCCAGTAGAGAGCTCCAGTGGTGAATCTGATGACTGAGTGGTACAGTGTCCAGTAGAGAGCTCCAGTGGTGAATCTGATGACTGAGTGGTACAGTGTCCAGTAGAGAGCTCCAGTGGTGAATCTGATGACTGAGTGGTGCAGTGTCCAGTAGAGAGCTCCAGTGGTGAATCTGATGACTGAGTGGTACAGTGTCCAGTAGAGAGCTCCAGTGGTGAATCTGATGACTGAGTGGTACAGTGTCCAGTAGAGAGCTCCAGTGGTGAATCTGATGACTGAGTGGTACAGTGTCCAGTAGAGAATCCAGTGGTGAATCTGATGACTGAGTGGTACAGTGTCCAGTAGAGAGCTCCAGTGGTGAATCTGATGACTGAGTGGTACAGTGTCCAGTAGAGAGCTCCAGTGGTGAATCTGAGACTGAGTGGTACAGTGTCCAGTAGAGAGCTCCAGTGGTGAATCTGATGACTGAGTGGTACAGTGTCCAGTAGAGAGCTCCAGTGGTGAATCTGATGACTGAGTGGTACAGTGTCCAGTAGAGAGCTCCAGTGGTGAATCTGATGACTGAGTGGTACAGTGTCCAGTAGAGAGCTCCAGTGGTGAATCTGATGACTGAGTGGTACAGTGTCCAGTAGAGAGCTCCAGTGGTGAATCTGATGACTGAGTGGTACAGTGTCCAGTAGAGAACTCCAGTGGTGAATCTGATGACTGAGTGGTACAGTGTCCAGTAGAGAGCTCCAGTGGTGAATCTGATGACTGAGTGGAACAGTGTCCAGTAGAGAGCTCCAGTGGTGAATCTGATGACTGAGTGGTACAGTGTCCAGTAGAGAGCTCCAGTGGTGAATCTGATGACTGAGTGGTACAGTGTCCAGTAGAGAACTCCAGTGGTGAATCTGATGACTGAGTGGTACAGTGTCCGGTAGAGAGCTCCAGTGGTGAATCTGAGACTGAGTGGTACAGTGTCCAGTAGAGAGCTACAGTGGTGAATCTGATGACTGAGTGGTACAGTGTCCAGTAGAGAGCTCCAGTGGTGAATCTGATGACTGAGTGGTACAGTGTCCAGTAGAGAGCTCCAGTGGTGAATCTGATGACTGAGTGGTACAGTGTCCAGTAGAGAGCTCCAGTGGTGAATCTGATGACTGAGTGGTACAGTGTCCAGTAGAGAGCTCCAGTGGTGAATCTGAGACTGAGTGGTACAGTGTCCAGTAGAGAGCTCCAGTGGTGAATCTGATGACTGAGTGGTACAGTGTCCAGTAGAGAGCTCCAGTGGTGAATCTGATGACTGAGTGGTACAGTGTCCAGTAGAGAGCTCCAGTGGTGAATCTGATGACTGAGTGGTACAGTGTCCAGTAGAGAGCTCCAGTGGTGAATCTGATGACTGAGTGGTACAGTGTCCAGTAGAGAGCTCCAGTGGTGAATCTGATGACTGAGTGGTACAGTGTCCAGTAGAGAGCTCCAGTGGTGAATCTGATGACTGAGTGGTACAGTGTCCAGTAGAGAGCTCCAGTGGTGAATCTGATGACTGAGTGGTACAGTGTCCAGTAGAGAACTCCAGTGGTGAATCTGATGACTGAGTGGTACAGTGTCCAGTAGAGAGCTCCAGTGGTGAATCTGATGACTGAGTGGTACAGTGTCCAGTAGAGAACTCCAGTGGTGAATCTGATGACTGAGTGGTACAGTGTCCAGTAGAGAACTCCAGTGGTGAATCTGATGACTGAGTGGTACAGTGTCCAGTAGAGAGCTCCAGTGGTGAATCTGATGACTGAGTGGTACAGTGTCCAGTAGAGAGCTCCAGTGGTGAATCTGATGACTGAGTGGTACAGTGTCCAGTAGAGAGCTACAGTGGTGAATCTGATGACTGAGTGGTACAGTGTCCAGTAGAGAGCTCCAGTGGTGAATCTGATGACTGAGTGGTACAGTGTCCAGTAGAGAGCTCCAGTGGTGAATCTGATGACTGAGTGGTACAGTGTCCAGTAGAGAGCTCCAGTGGTGAATCTGATGACTGAGTGATACAGTGTCCAGTAGAGAGCTCCAGTGGTGAATCTGAGACTGAGTGGTACAGTGTCCAGTAGAGAGCTCCAGTGGTGAATCTGATGACTGAGTGGTACAGTGTCCAGTAGAGAGCTCCAGTGGTGAATCTGATGACTGAGTGGTACAGTGTCCAGTAGAGAGCTCCAGTGGTGAATCTGATGACTGAGTGGTACAGTGTCCAGTAGAGAGCTCCAGTGGTGAATCTGATGACTGAGTGGTACAGTGTCCAGTAGAGAGCTCCAGTGGTAAATCTGATGACTGAGTGGTACAGTGTCCAGTAGACAGCTCCAGTGGTGAATCTGATGACTGAGTGGTACAGTGTCCAGTAGAGAGCTCCAGTGGTGAATCTGATGACTGAGTGGTACAGTGTCCAGTAGAGGACTCCAGTGGTGAATCTGATGAATGAGTGGTACAGTATCCAGTAGAGAGCTCCAGTGGTGAATCTGATGACTGAGTGGTACAGTGTCCAGTAGAGAACTCCAGTGGTAAATCTGATGACTGAGTGGAACAGTATCCAGTAGAGAGCTCCAGTGGTGGATCTGATGACTGAGTGGTACAGTGTCCAGTAGAGAACTCCAGTGGTGAATCTGATGACTGAGTGGTACAGTGTCCAGTAGAGAGCTCCAGTGGTGAATCTGATGACTGAGTGGTACAGTGTCCAGTAGAGAGCTACAGTGGTGAATCTGATGACTGAGTGGTACAGTGTCCAGTAGAGAGCTCCAGTGGTGAATCTGATGACTGAGTGGTACAGTGTCCAGTAGAGAGCTCCAGTGGTGAATCTGATGACTGAGTGGTACAGTGTCCAGTAGAGAGCTCCAGTGGTGAATCTGATGACTGAGTGATACAGTGTCCAGTAGAGAGCTCCAGTGGTGAATCTGAGACTGAGTGGTACAGTGTCCAGTAGAGAGCTCCAGTGGTGAATCTGATGACTGAGTGGTACAGTGTCCAGTAGAGAGCTCCAGTGGTGAATCTGATGACTGAGTGGTACAGTGTCCAGTAGAGAGCTCCAGTGGTGAATCTGATGACTGAGTGGTACAGTGTCCAGTAGACAGCTCCAGTGGTGAATCTGATGACTGAGTGGTACAGTGTCCAGTAGAGAGCTCCAGTGGTGAATCTGATGACTGAGTGGTACAGTGTCCAGTAGAGGACTCCAGTGGTGAATCTGATGACTGAGTGGTACAGTATCCAGTAGAGAGCTCCAGTGGTGAATCTGATGACTGAGTGGTACAGTGTCCAGTAGAGAACTCCAGTGGTGAATCTGATGACTGAGTGGTACAGTGTCCAGTAGAGAGCTCCAGTGGTGAATCTGATGACTAAGTGGTACAGTGTCCAGTAGAGAGCTCCAGTGGTGAATCTGATGACTGAGTGGTACAGTGTCCAGTAGAGAACTCCAGTGGTGAATCTGATGACTGAGTGGTACAGTGTCCAGTAGAGAGCTCCAGTGGTGAATCTGATGACTGAGTGGTACAGTGTCCAGTAGAGAGCTCCAGTGGTGAATCTGATGACTGAGTGGTACAGTGTCCAGTAGAGAGCTCCAGTGGTTTTAGGGGCGTGGCGGTATAGAGTGTCACCATAGCCGAACAGAGGGAGGACTTGACCAGGGAGATTTTGGAGGGACGGGTGAAGCAGGATGTGTTGTGGTCCAGAAAGCCCAGTCTTGTAGGTTGTTCATATGGATGCTGAAGTGGAGTGATCCATCAAGCCACATGCCCAGGTACAGTTAGGGAAAAAGTATTTGATCCCCTGCTGATTTTGTACATTTGCCCACTGACAAAGACATGATCAGTCTATAATTTTAATGGTAGGTTTATTTGAACAGTGAGAGACAGAATAACAACAACAAAATCCAGAAAAGCGCATGTCAAAAATGTTATAAATTGATTTGCATTTTAATGAGGGGAAATAAGTATTTGACCCCCTCTCAATCAGAAAGATTTCTGGCTCCCAGGTGTCTTTTATACAGGTAATGAGCTGAGATTAGGAGCACACTCTTAAAGGGAGTGCTCCTAATCTCAGCTTGTTACTTGTATAAAAGACACCTGTCCACAGAAAATCAAATCAAATCAAATCAAATTTTATTGGCCACATGCGCCAAATACAACAGGTGCAGACATTACAGTGAAATGCTTACTTACAGCCCTTAACCTACAGTGCATTTATTTTTTATAAAAAAGTAAAATAAAACAACAACAAAAAAGGGAGTGCTCCTAATCTCAGTTTGTTACCTGTATAAAAGACACCTGTCCACAGAAGCAATCAATCAATCAGATTCCAAACTCTCCACCATGGCCAAGACCAAAGAGCTCTCCAAGGATGTCAGGGACAAGATTGTAGACCTACACAAGGCTGGAATGGGCTACAAGACCATCGCCAAGCAGCTTGGTGAGAAGGTGACAACAGTTGGTGCGATTATTCGCAAATGGAAGAAACACAAAAGACTGTCAATCTCCCTCAGCCTGGGGCTCCATGCAAGATCTCACCATGTGGAGTTGCAATGATCATGAGAACGGTGAGAATCAGCCCAGAACTACACGGGAGGATCTTGTCAATGATCTCAAGGCAGCTGGGACCATAGTCACCAAGTAAACAATTGGTAACACACTACGCCGCGAAGGACTGAAATCCTGCTGCGCCCGCAAGGTCCCCCTGCTCAAGAAAGCACATATACATGCTCGTCTGAAGTTTGCCAATGAACATCTGAATGATTCAGAGGAAAACTGGGTGAAAGTGTTGTGGTCAGATGAGACCAAAATCGTGCTCTTTGGCATCAACTCAATTCGTCGTGTTTGGAGGAGGAGGAATGCTGCCTATGACCCCAAGAACACCGTCCCCACCGTCAAACATGGAGGTGGAAACATTATGCTTTGGGGGTGTTTTTCTGTTAAGGGGACAGGACAACTTCACCACATCAAAGGGACGATGGACGGGGCCATGTACCGTCAAATCTTGGGTGAGAACCTCCTTCCCTCAGCCAGGGCATTGAAAATGGGTCGTGGATGGGTTTTCCAGCATGACAATGACCCAAAACACACGGCCAAGGCAACAAAGGAGTGGCTCAAGAAGAAGCACATTAAGGTCCTGGAGTGGCCTAGCCAGTCTCCAGACCTTAATCCCATAGAAAATCTGTGGAGGGAGCTGAAGGTTCGAGTTGCCAAACGTCAGCCTTGAAAACTTAATGACTTGGAGAAGATCTGCAAAGAGG
This sequence comes from Coregonus clupeaformis, assembly GCF_020615455.1. Taxonomy (NCBI): domain Eukaryota; kingdom Metazoa; phylum Chordata; class Actinopteri; order Salmoniformes; family Salmonidae; genus Coregonus; species Coregonus clupeaformis. The sequence goes on from NW_025535049.1 coordinate 94,103, forward strand.
AGTGGGACAAAATCCCTCCTGAGAGTGTGTGCAAACCTGGTGGCCAACTACAAGAAACGTCTGACCTCTGTGATTGCCAACAAGGGTTTTGCCACCTAGTACTAAGTCATGTTTTGCAGAGGGGTCCAATACTTATTTCCCTCATTAAAATGCAAATCAATTTATAACATTTTTGACATGCGTTTTTCTGGATTGTTTTGTTGTTATTCTGTCTCTCACTGTTCAAATAAACCTACCATTAAAATTATAGACTGATAATTTATTTGTCAGTGGGCAAACGTGCAAAATCAGCCGGGGATCAAATACTTTTTCCCTCACTGTATTTGTATTGTGGTACTTGTTCAATGGGGGTGTTGTTAGCTATGAGGGTGTGTTGTTAGCGATGAGGGGGTGTTGTTAGCAATGAGGGTGTGTTGTTAGGAAGAGGGTGTGTTGTTAGCAATAAGGGGGTGTTGTTAGCAATGAGGGGGTGTTGTTAGCAATGAGGGGTGTTGTTAGTAATGAGGGTGTGTTGTTAGGGTGAGGGTGTGTTGTTAGCAATGAGGAGGTGTTGTTAACAATGAGGGTGTGTTGTTAGCAATGATGGGGTGTTGTTAGGGAGGGGGGTGTGTTGTTAGCAATGAGGGGGGTGTTGTTAGCAATGAGGGTGTGTTGTTAGCAATGAGGGGGTGTTGTTAGGGGCTGAGGGTTGTTGTTAGCAATGAGGGGGTGTTGTTAGCAATGAGGGTGTGTTGTTAGATGAGGGTGTGTTGTTAGCGATGAGGGTCTGTTGTTAGCGTGAGGGTGTGTTGTTAGCAATGAGGGGGTGTTGTTAGCGATTAGGGTGTGTTGTTAGCGATTAGGATGTGTAGTTAGCAATGAGGGTGTGTTGTTAGTGATGAGGGTGTGTTGTTAGCAATGAGGGGGTGTTGTTAGCAATGAGGGTGTGTTGTTAGGGATGAGGGTGTGTTGTTAGTGATGAGGGTGTGTTGTTAGTGATGAGGGTGTGTTGTTAGTGATGAGGGTGTGTTGTTAGCTATGAGGGGGTGTTGTTAGTGATGAGGGTGTGTTGTTAGCGATGAGGGTGTGTTGTTAGGGATGAGGGTGTGTTGTTAGTGATGAGGGTGTGTTGTTAGTGATGAGGGTGTGTTGTTAGTGATGAGGGTGTGTTGTTAGCAATGAGGGGGTGTTGTTAGTGATGAGGGTGTGTTGTTAGTGATGAGGGTGTGTTGTTAGCGATTAGGGTGTGTTGTTAGCGATGAGGGTGTGTTGTTAGCGATGAGGGTGTGTTGTTAGTGATGAGGGTGTGTTGTTAGCGATGAGGGTGTGTTGTTAGCAATGAGGGGGTGTTGTTAGTGATGAGGGTGTGTTGTTAGTGATGAGGGTGTGTTGTTAGCTATGAGGGTGTGTTGCTAGTGATGAGGGTGTGTTGTTAGCTATGAGGGTGTGTTGTTAGGGATTAGGGGTGTGTTGTTAGTGATGAGGGTATGTTGTTAGCAATGAGGGGGTGTTGTTAGTGATGAGGGTGTGTTGTTAGCTATGAGGGTGTGTTGTTAGGGATGAGGGTGTGTTGTTAGCTATGAGGGTGTGTTGTTAGCTATGAGGGTGTGTTGTTAGCGATGAGGGTGTGTTGTTAGCGATGAGGGTGTGTTGTTAGCTATGAGGGTGTGTTGTTAGTGATGAGGGTGTGTTGTTAGCTATGAGGGTGTGTTGTTAGGGATTAGGGTGTGTTGTTAGTGATGAGGGTGTTGTTAGCTATGAGGGTGTGTTGTTGGCTATGAGGGTGTGTTGTTAGTGATGAGGGTGTGTTGTTAGCTATGAGGGTGTGTTGTTAGCTATGAAGGTGTGTTGTTAGCTATGAGGGTGTGTTGTTAGCTATGAGGGTGTGTTGTTAGTTATGAGGGTGTGTTGTTAGTGATGAGGGTGTGTTGTTAGCTATGAGGTGTGTTGTTAGTGATGAGGGTGTGTTGTTAGCGATGAGGGTGTGTTGTTAGCTATGAGGGTGTGTTGTTAGCTATGAGGGTGTGTTGTTAGCTATGAGGGTGTGTTGTTTGGGCGATGAGGGTGTGTTGTTAGTGATGAGGGTGTGTTGTTAGGGATGAGGGTGTGTTGTTAGTTGAGGGTGTGTTGTTAGCTATGAGGGTGTGTTGTTAGGGATGAGGGTGTGTTGTTAGCTATGAGGGTGTGTTGTTAGTGATGAGGGTGTGTTGTTAGTGATGAGGGGGTGTTGTTAGGGATGAGGGTGTGTTGTTAGCGATTAGGGTGTGTTGTTAGTGATGAGGGTGTGTTGTTAGTGATGAGGGTGTGTTGTTAGTGATGAGGGTGTGTTGTTAGCTATGAGGGTGTGTTGTTAGTGATGAGGGGGTGTTGTTAGCGATGAGGGTGTGTTGTTAGCGATGAGGGTGTGTTGTTAGCTATGAGGGGTGTTGTTAGCGATGAGGGTGTTTTGTTAGCAATGAGGGTGTGTTGTTAGTGATGAGGGTGTGTTGTTAGTGATGAGGGTGTGTTGTTAGTGATGAGGGTGTGTTAGCTATGAGGGGGGTGTTGTTAGTGATGAGGGTGTGTTGTTAGCGATGAGGGTGTGTTGTTAGCTATGAGGGGGTGTTGTTAGCAATGAGGGGGTGTTGTTAGCAATGAGGGTGTGTTGTTAGGGTGAGGGTGTGTTGTTAGCAATGAGGAGGTGTTGTTAACAATGAGGGTGTATTGTTAGCAATGATGGGGTGTTGTTAGGGAGGGGGTGTGTTGTTAGCAATGAGGGGGTGTTGTTAGCAATGAGGGTGTGTTGTTAGCAATGAGGGGGTGTTGTTAGGGCTGAGGGGTTGTTGTTAGCAATGAGGGGGTGTTGTTAGCAATGAGGGTGTGTTGTTAACGATGAGGGTGTGTTGTTAGCGATGAGGGTCTGTTGTTAGCGATGAGGGTGTGTTGTTAGCAATGAGGGGGTGTTGTTAGCGATTAGGGTGTGTTGTTAGCGATTAGGGTGTGTTGTTAGCAATGAGGGTGTGTTGTTAGTGATGAGGGTGTGTTGTTAGCAATGAGGGGGTGTTGTTAGCAATGAGGGTGTGTTGTTAGGGATGAGGGTGTGTTGTTAGTGATGAGGGTGTGTTGTTAGTGATGAGGGTGTGTTGTTAGCGATTAGGGTGTGTTGTTAGCTATGAGGGTGTGTTGTTAGCAATGAGGGGGTGTTGTTAGCAATGAGGGTGTGTTGTTAGGGATGAGGGTGTGTTGTTAGTGATGAGGGTGTGTTGTTAGTGATGAGGGTGTGTTGTTAGTGATGAGGGTGTGTTGTTAGCAATGAGGGGGTGTTGTTAGTGATGAGGGTGTGTTGTTAGTGATGAGGGTGTGTTGTTAGCGATTAGGGTGTGTTGTTAGCGATGAGGGTGTGTTGTTAGCTATGAGGGTGTGTTGTTAGTGATGAGGGTGTGTTGTTAGCGATGAGGGTGTGTTGTTAGCAATGAGGGGGTGTTGTTAGTGATGAGGGTGTGTTGTTAGTGATGAGGGTGTGTTGTTAGCTATGAGGGTGTGTTGCTAGTGATGAGGGTGTGTTGTTAGCTATGAGGGTGTGTTGTTAGGGATTAGGGTGTGTTGTTAGTGATGAGGGTATGTTGTTAGCAATGAGGGGGTGTTGTTAGTGATGAGGGTGTGTTGTTAGCTATGAGGGTGTGTTGTTAGGGATTAGGGTGTGTTGTTAGCGATGAGGGTGTGTTGTTAGCAATGAGGGGGTGTTGTTAGTGATGAGGGTGTGTTGTTAGTGATGAGGGTGTGTTGTTAGCTATGAGGGTGTGTTGTTAGTGATGAGGGTGTGTTGTTAGCTATGAGGGTGTGTTGTTAGGGATTAGGGTGTGTTGTTAGTGATGAGGGTATGTTGTTAGCTATGAGGGTGTGTTGTTAGCTATGAGGGTGTGTTGTTAGTGATGAGGGTGTGTTGTTAGCTATGAGGGTGTGTTGTTAGCTATGAGGGTGTGTTGTTAGCTATGAGGGTGTGTTGTTAGCTATGAGGGTGTGTTGTTAGCTATGAGGGTGTGTTGTTAGCGATGAGGGTGTGTTGTTAGTGATGAGGGTGTGTTGTTAGGGATGAGGGTGTGTTGTTAGCTATGAGGGTGTGTTGTTAGCTATGAGGGTGTGTTGTTAGGGATGAGGGTGTGTTGTTAGCTATGAGGGTGTGTTGTTAGTGATGAGGGTGTGTTGTTAGTGATGAGGGTGTGTTGTTAGTGATGAGGGTGTGTTGTTAGCTATGAGGGGGTGTTGTTAGCGATGAGGGTGTGTTGTTAGCAATGAGGGTGTGTTGTTAGTGATGAGGGTGTGTTGTTAGTGATGAGGGTGTGTTGTTAGTGATGAGGGTGTGTTGTTAGCTATGAGGGGGTGTTGTTAGTGATGAGGGTGTGTTGTTAGCGATGAGGGTGTGTTGTTAGCTATGAGGGTGTGTTGTTAGCTATGAGGGTGTGTTGTTAGCTATGAGGGTGTGTTGTTAGCGATGAGGGTGTGTTGTTAGTGATGAGGGTGTGTTGTTAGGGATGAGGGTGTGTTGTTAGCTATGAGGGTGTGTTGTTAGCTATGAGGGTGTGTTGTTAGGGATGAGGGTGTGTTGTTAGCTATGAGGGTGTGTTGTTAGTGATGAGGGTGTGTTGTTAGTGATGAGGGGGTGTTGTTAGGGATGAGGGTGTGTTGTTAGCGATTAGGGTGTGTTGTTAGTGATGAGGGTGTGTTGTTAGTGATGAGGGTGTGTTGTTAGTGATGAGGGTGTGTTGTTAGCTATGAGGGTGTGTTGTTAGTGATGAGGGGGTGTTGTTAGCGATGAGGGTGTGTTGTTAGCGGTGAGGGTGTGTTGTTAGCTATGAGGGGGGTGTTGTTAGCGATGAGGGTGTGTTGTTAGCAATGAGGGTGTGTTGTTAGTGATGAGGGTGTGTTGTTAGTGATGAGGGTGTGTTGTTAGTGATGAGGGTGTGTTGTTAGCTATGAGGGGGTGTTGTTAGTGATGAGGGTGTGTTGTTAGCGATGAGGGTGTGTTGTTAGCTATGAGGGTGTGTTGTTAGCGATGAGGGTGTGTTGTTAGTGATGAGGGTGTGTTGTTAGTGATGAGGGTGTGTTGTTAGTGATGAGGGTGTGTTGTTAGCTATGAGGGTGTGTTGTTAGTGATGAGGGTGTGTTGTTAGTGATGAGGGTGTGTTGTTAGTGATGAGGGTGTGTTGTTAGGGATGAGGGTGTGTTGTTAGTGATGAGGGTGTGTTGTTAGTGATGAGGGTGTGTTGTTAGTGATGAGGGTGTGTTGTTAGCTATGAGGGGGTGTTGTTAGGGTGAGGGTGTGTTGTTAGCTATGAGGGGGTGTTGTTATTGATGAGGGTGTGTTGTTAGCTATGAGGGTGTGTTGTTAGCTATGAGGGTGTGTTGTTAGCGATGAGGGTGTGTTGTTAGCTATGAGGGTGTGTTGTTAGTGATGAGGGTGTGTTGTTAGTGATGAGGGTGTGTTGTTAGTGATGAGGGTGTGTTGTTAGCTATGAGGGTGTGTTGTTAGTGATGAGGGTGTGTTGTTAGCGATGAGGGTGTGTTGTTAGCTATGAGGGTGTGTTGTTAGTGATGAGGGTGTGTTGTTATTGATGAGGGTGTGTTGTTAGCTATGAGGGTGTGTTGTTAGTGATGAGGGTGTGTTGTTAGTGATGAGGGTGTGTTGTTAGTGATGAGGGTGTGTTGTTAGCTATGAGGGTGTGTTGTTAGCTATGAGGGTGTGTTGTTAGCTATGAGGGTGTGTTGTTAGCTATGAGGGTGTGTTGTTAGCTATGAGGGTGTGTTGTTAGCTATGAGGGTGTGTTGTTAGCTATGAGGGTGTGTTGTTAGCGATGAGGGTGTGTTGTTAGTGATGAGGGTGTGTTGTTAGGGATGAGGGTGTGTTGTTAGCTATGAGGGTGTGTTGTTAGCTATGAGGGTGTGTTGTTAGCTATGAGGGTGTGTTGTTAGTGATGAGGGTGTGTTGTTAGTGATGAGGGTGTGTTGTTAGGGATGAGGGGGTGTTGTTAGTGATGAGGGTGTGTTGTTAGGGATGAGGGTGTGTTGTTAGTGATGAGGGTGTGTTGTTAGGGATGAGGGTGTGTTGTTAGGGATGAGGGTGTGTTGTTAGGGATGAGGGTGTGTTGATATTGAGCTTAGTTCAACTGTCTTACCACATCAGGACCCCAAAGCTATAGCCTCAAAACTATAGCCTCAAAACTATAGCCTCAAAACTATAGCCTCAAAACTATAGCCTCAAAACTATAGCCTCAAAACTATAGCCTCAAAACTATAGCCTCAAAACTATAATGTTGATATCATGGATGGTCAGTCCTTGCATCCATAGCTCTATCTTTGAATTTGAGAGTGTTTACATTTCTCAAGCCCCATCCCCCCGCTTTTCTGAAACAGTGGCGCAGTATGCTTTGTTATTCTTTCAACTGCTGATTGCTGCTTTAACTGTCAAAACCCACGTTTCAAGAAACACCAAGGAACCAATACGTTACTAGAAACTACTTTTATTTATTATGAAGATGAAACTGAAGACTTAGTTGGAGGCGATGGTCTGGTCGATGTAGGAGCGGAGCTCGGTGACGCGGCGTACACTCCGGGCATGGTGGGGGGTGCAGGTACCACTGCCCCAGGACACAATACCGACCAGGGTCCAGGCACCAGCCTTCTCACAGACCAGGGGGCCACCAGAGTCACCCTGAAACACAGAAAGGAGCATAGAAAGAGTTAGAGTCTGTCAAATGTCAGTCTCTCTCTGGTGATCACTTTTTATGTTCAGAGTTTGTGGTAAGTCTGTCAAATGTCAGTCTCTCTCTAGTGGTAACTTTTTATGTTCAGAGTTTGTGGTAAGAGTCTGTCAAATTACAGTCTCTCTCTAGTGATCACTTTTTATGTTCAGAGTTTGTGCTCAGCTGTTTCCAAAAAGTGAAGAACTAAGGAAACACCGAGCTATTATCGATGCAACGACGTTTTAAGCCAGTGTAAAAGCCTGTAACAGTGCGTCAGTGTGACCACCATTAGTCAGACGGTGGTAGGTTCAGTGTCATGGCCTGTAACAGTGCGTCAGTGTGACCACCATTAGTCAGACGGTGGTGGGTTCAGTGTCATGGCCTGTAACAGTGCGTCAGTGTGACCACCATTAGTCAGACGGTGGTGGGTTCAGTGTCATGGCCTGTAACAGTGCGTCAGTGTGACCACCATTAGTCAGACGGTGGTGGGTTCAGTGTCATGGCCTGTAACAGTGCGTCAGTATGCCATATATATGGTTTGTGTAGGCTTGCAAAAATCTGGGAATCTTCCAGCTAGGAATTCTGGAAACCCTAGGAATGTTTAGGAAGTTTGCCTGAATTTTGCAACCCTATGGTTTGTGTTACTCACCATGCAGGAAGAGGCGCCATCGGCTCCAGCGCAGATCATGAGGTCGGTGATCTTGGAGCCCCAGAACTTCTGGCACTGAGCCTTGGTCAGCAGGGGAAGAGCAGCCTGCTGCAGCAGGGCGGGGGTGTCGGGAGCTGGAACCAGAGGACACCAAAGGGTCAGGTAACACTACAGAACCGGCCAGCCAATCACCATCTTTCTCACATAGTTAAAAGACTACTAAGCAATGCAAGACTGAAAGCCAACTGAAACATCATTTTTGAAATAGATTGAGCCAACTGAAATTGAATATTTCAAATTGACTGAGCCAATTGAAACAGAATCTTTCAACTAGACCGACCAGTACTGCTAGTCAAGAAAAACGACCCAAGGTTTATCTGACTTTACAATGAGACCTCTGGTGATTGGAAAGATCTTGATGGGAAAAGCTGTAGCGATTGGTTACCGTTGTAGCGGGTCAGACCCCAGCCGGAGGTCACACACGTCATGCCACCGGCGAAGTCATCGTTGGTCTCAGCGACGCACACGGGGGACACACGGGTTCCCAGGACGGCGGGGGTGGCCAGCTTGATCAGGGTGATGTCGTTGTTGATCGTGAAGCCGTTGTACTTGGGGTGCTTGAACACCTAGTAAGGGGCACAAGGCGACAAACATTTGAGATTTTAAGATTCAATGTTTTAATTCACCGAAAACAGATCATGAACTGATCATTTGAGCTGATGTGACTTCCAGGTGGAACTTTCACTGATCTTTTATCTTTACTTAAAATAATAAAAGTATAGATGTTAAAAGTTGTAGGAATAGTTGTTTGTGGAAGTTTACCTGGCCAACGTTGATGGTCTGGATGTCCTCAGCGTTGGACGAGCGATCGTGCTCTCCCAGGATCACACGGTGAGAGGTCCTGAAATAGTTTCACAAAATAAACATAATTTAGCTACGTTAACCATATGCTAGCCACCTTTCAGCTAAGTAGCATTAGCACTAGCATTATCCAGCTTTTAGCTAGTATTATTTTTAGCTAGTTAGCATTAGCTAGCTTTTAGCCAGTTAGCATGTTGCTACACTTATGAAGGTAATGGCTCGGCAGCCAGCACCCACTTCACGCTGCAGTGGGCGGCTGTCACAACCCAGTTCTCGTTGATCAGAGAGCCGCCGCAGAAGTGGAATCCAGTGTAGTCCTGGAGGGACACCTGCCAGGGCCAGGAGCCGGGCACAGCCTCCTCACCGTTGACGATGCGGGCGTAACCAGACACCACAGGCTGGATTGCTGGGGAGCCACAGCCTGGTGACAGAGACAGAGATTAGGGGGTCTGGTTTGGCTGCTCTAATAGAGATTCTAACAGTTGGCAGTTTCCTCTATACAGAATATTAACACAATGTTGCCCTAGTGTAGTACCACTTGAAATGATATTGAGTAGAGCAGTCACTCATGTCAAATATTTATTTTACCCGATAAATAAATCAAATCAAGCTTTATTTCTACAGTAGATGTTCAGACATGGAATGCAACACAATGTGCTTCACAGGGAAAAAAACTGTGAATAAAACTAAAGAATAAACACTGAACAACTAAAAAAAGCACCCTGAGGTATCCTATCCTGCAACTCATGTAAAGGAAGACATTGGCAGACACGTGGACATTTTCTCACCGTAGGCTGCGCCGGCGAAGGCAAGGCAGGAGAGGATCAGTAGACAGTTCATGTCTTCAGCGTGACGGAGTAAAGGGGCACAGCGGGTCTTTTATACAGGAACCACGGGTCTGAATCTGCATACTCCTCCTCCTCCCTGTGTGTGTCTCACCTGTCCCTCTGCAGATAACAGGGGAAATTTTCTCACACCGTTATGCAACATTTGGGGTTACGGAAAAAAAAGGTCGTTCGTTGGAAATATTTCTTGAAATTGACCAAAGGAGAAAATTGTGGAGACAATGTTGGCTTGTGGCAAATATTACCCAAAGGATAGTCTCGCTCTCTCAGAACACAGGAGAAAAGGGAACAGTGACTGACATGATGAATCTTACCATGACATGGGCTAGTGAAAAGACTGGCATGATGAATCTTACCATGACATGGGCCAGTGAAAAGACTGACATGATGAATCTTACCATGACATGGGCTAGTGAAAAGACTGACATGATGAATCTTACCATGACATGGGCCAGTGAAAAGACTGACATGATGAATCTTACCATGACATGGGCTAGTGAAAAGACTGACATGATGAATCTTACCATGACATGGGCTAGTGAAAAGACTGACATGATTAATCTTACCATGACATGGGCTAGTGAAAAGACTGACATGATTCATCTTACCATGACATGGGCTAGTGAAAAGAGACATGATGAATCTTACCATGACATGGGCCAGTGAAAAGAGACATGATGAATCTTACCATGACATGGGCCAGTGGAAAGAGACATGATTAATCTTACCATGACATGGGCTAGTGAAAAGAGACATGATGAATCTTACCATGACATGGGCTAGTGAAAAGACTGACATGATTCATCTTACCATGACATGGGCTAGTGAAAAGAGACATGATGAATCTTACCATGACATGGGCCAGTGAAAAGACTGACATGATGAATCTTACCATGACATGGGCTAGTGAAAAGACTGACATGATGAATCTTACCATGACATGGGCTAGTGAAAAGACTGACATGATGAATCTTACCATGACATGGGCTAGTGAAAAGACTGACATGATGAATCTTACCATGACATGGGCCAGTGAAAAGACTGACATGATGAATCTTACCATGACATGGGCTAGTGAAAAGACTGACATGATGAATCTTACCATGACATGGGCTAGTGAAAAGACTGACATGATGAATCTTACCATGACATGGGCTAGTGAAAAGACTGACATGATGAATCTTACCATGACATGGGCTAGTGAAAAAGACTGACATGATGAATCTTACCATGACATGGGCTAGTGAAAAGACTGACATGATGAATCTTACCATGACATGGGCTAGTGAAAAGAGACATGATGAATCTTACCATGACATGGGCTAGGGAAAAGACTGACATGATTTATTTGAAATATATTGCAAGGTAATTTTATTTTAGAGAGCCAAATAATCATGTTTTGTGGTAAAACGCTATATATCCCCATCTCTCCCCACTGTCCCCATCTCTCCCCACTGTCCCCTATATATCCCCATCTCTCCCCACTGTCCCCATCCCTCCCCACTGTCCCCTATATATCCCCATCCCTCCCCACTGTCCCCAGCCCTCCCCACTGTCCCCTATATATCCCCATCCCTCCCCACTGTCCCCTATATATCCCCATCCCTCCCCACTGTCCCCTATATATCCCCAGCCCTCCCCACTGTCCCCAGCCCTCCCCACTGTCCCCATCTCTCCCCACTGTCCCCCTATATATCCCCAGCCCTCCCCACTGTCCCCAGCCCTCCCCACTGTCCCCATCTCTCCCCACTGTCCCCTATATATCCCCAGCCCTCCCTACTGTCCCCAGCCCTCCCCACTGTCCCCAGCCCTCCCCACTGTCCCCTATATATCCCCAGTGTCCCTATCTCTCCCCCACTGTCCCTATCCCTCCCCACTGTCCCCTATACATCCCCACTGTCCCCTATATATCCCCACTGTCCCCATATATCCCCACTGTCCCCTATATATCCCCACTGTCCCCTATATATCCCCACTGTCCCCATCCCTCCCCCACTGTCCCCTATATCCCCACTGTCCCCTATATATCCCCTGTCCCCTATATATCCCCACTGTCCCCTATATATCTCCCATGTCCCCTATATATCCCCACTGTCCCCTATATATCCCCACTGTTCCCTATATATCCCCATTGTCCCCTATATATCCCCACTGTCCCCTATATATCCCCACCGTCCCCTATATATCCCCACTGTCCCCTATATATCCCCACTGTCCCCTATATATCCCCACTGTCCCCGGATACTCCTGAGTGGCGCAGTGGTCTAAGGCAGTGCTAACTGTGTCACTAGAGATCCTGGTTCGAATCCAGGCTCTGTCGCAGCCGGCCGCGACCGGGAGACTCATGGGCGGCGCACAATTGGCCCAGCGTCGTCTAGGGTAGGGGAGGGAATGGCTGGCAGGGATGTAGCTCAGTTGATAGAGCATGGCGTTTGCAACGCCAGGGTTGTGGGTTCGATTCCCACGGGGGGCCAGTATAAAAAATATATGTAATCACTAACTGTAAGTTGCTCTGGATAAGAGCGTCTGCTAAATGACTAAAATGTAAATGTATATATCCCCACTGTCCCCTGTATATCCCCACTGTCCCCTATATATCCCCCATCCCCTATATATCCCTGTCTCCTATACATCCCCACTGTACCCTATATATCCCCACTGTCTCCTATATATCCCCCGTCCCCTATATATCCCCACTCTCCCCTATATATCCCCCGTCCCCTATATATCCCCACTGTCCCCTATATATCCCCACTGTCCCCCAATATCCCCACTGTCCCCTATATATCCCCACTGTCCCCTATATATCCCCACTGTCCCCTATATATCCCTGTCCCCTATATATCCCCACTGTCCCCTATATATCCCCACTATCCCCAGCCCTCCCCAATGTCCCCTATATATCCCCCGTCCCCTATATATCCCCACTGTCCCCTATATATCCCCACTGTCCCCTATATATCCCCACTGTCTCCTATATATCCCCACTGTCTCCTATATATCCCCACTGTCCCCAGCCGTCCCCTATATATCCCCGTCTCCTATATATCCCCACTGTCCCCAGCCCTCCCCACTGTCCCCTATATATCCCCCCTAAACAACAGAAATAGAAAAAGGATCCTGATTGGGTTTTAAACATATACATGTAGGAAAGTATCAATACATAAATAAATCAATATTAAAACAATTTTATGGGGGTTTTATAGTTGAAAGACATTGAAAGTCTGTCATAATTAATTTGCCGGTCAAGGAAGGATTGATTCTTATTGTAGGAGGGACACAGCCCTCTGACACAGCCTTCTGACACAGCCCTCTGACACAGCCCTCTGACACAGCCCTCTGACAGCCCTCTGACACAGCCCTCTAACACAGCCCTCTGACACAGCCCTCTGACACTATGACACAGCCCTCTGACACTATGACACAGCCCTCTGACACTATGACACAGCCCTCTGACATTATGACACAGCCCTCTGACACTATGACACAGCCCTCTGACACAGCCCTATGACACAGCCCTCTAACACAGCCCTCTGACACAGCCCTATGACACAGCCCTATGACACAGCCCTATGACACAGCCCTATGACACAGCCTTCTGACACAGCCCTATGACACAGCCTTCTGACACAGCCCTCTGACATTATGACACAGCCCTCTGACACTATGACACAGCCCTCTGACACAGCCCTCTGACACAGCCCTATGACACAGCCTTCTGACACAGCCCTATGACACAGCCTTCTGACACAGCCTTCTGACACAGCCTTCTGACACAGCCCTCTGACACTATGACACAGCCCTATGACACAGCCTTCTGACACAGCCTTCTGACACAGCCCTATGACACAGCCTTCTGACACAGCCCTCTGACACAGCCTTCTGACACAGCCCTATGACACAGCCTTCTGACACAGCCTTCTGACACAGCCCTATGACACAGCCTTCTGACACAGCCTTCTGACACAGCCCTCTGACACTATGACACAGCCCTATGACACAGCCTTCTGACACAGCCTTCTGACACAGCCCTATGACACAGCCTTCTGACACAGCCCTCTGACACAGCCTTCTGACACAGCCCTCTGACACTATGACACAGCCCTATGACACAGCCTTCTGACACAGCCCTATGACACAGCCTTCTGACACAGCCTTCTGACACAGCCCTATGACACAGCCCTCTGACACAGCCCTCTGACACAGCCCTCTGACACAGCCCTCTAACACAGCCCTCTGACACAGCCCTCTGACACTATGACACAGCCCTCTGACACTATGACACAGCCCTCTGACATTATGACACAGCCCTCTGACACTATGACACAGCCCTCTGACATTATGACACAGCACTCTGACACTATGACACAGCCCTCTGACACAGCCCTCTAACACAGCCCTCTGACACAGCCCTCTGACACAGCCCTCTGACACTATGACACAGCCCTATGACACAGCCCTATGACACAGCCTTCTGACACAGCCCTATGACACAGCCTTCTGACACAGCCTTCTGACACAGCCCTATGACACAGCCCTCTGACACAGCCCTCTGACACAGCCCTCTGACACTATGACACAGCCCTATGACACAGCCCTATGACACAGCCTTCTGACACAGCCCTATGACACAGCCCTATGACACAGCCTTCTGACACAGCCCTATGACACAGCCCTCTGACACAGCCCTCTGACACAGCCCTCTGACACAGCCCTCTAACACAGCCCTCTGACACAGCCCTCTGACACTATGACACAGCCCTCTGACACTATGACACAGCCCTCTGACATTATGACACAGCCCTCTGACACTATGACACAGCCCTCTGACATTATGACACAGCACTCTGACACAGCCCTATGACACAGCCTTCTGACACAGCCCTCTGACACAGCCTTCTGACACAGCCCTCTGACACTATGACACAGCCCTATGACACAGCCCTATGACACAGCCTTCTGACACAGCCCTATGACACAGCCTTCTGACACAGCCTTCTGACACAGCCCTATGACACAGCCCTCTGACACAGCCCTCTGACACAGCCCTCTGACACAGCCCTCTAACATAGCCCTCTGACACAGCCCTCTGACACTATGACACAGCCCTCTGACACTATGACACAGCCCTCTGACATTATGACACAGCCCTCTGACACTATGACACAGCCCTCTGACATTATGACACAGCACTCTGACACTATGACACAGCCCTCTGACACAGCCCTCTAACACAGCCCTCTGACACAGCCTTCTGACACTATGACACAGCCCTCTGACACTATGACACAGCCCTCTGACATTATGACACAGCCCTCTGACACTATGACACAGCCCTCTGACATTATGACACAGCACTCTGACACTATGACACAGCCCTCTGACACAGCCCTCTAACACAGCCCTCTGACACAGCCTTCTGACACAGCCCTCTGACACAGCCCTCTGACACAGCCCTCTGACAGCCCTCTGACACAGCCCTCTGACACAGCCCTCTAACACAGCCCTCTGACACAGCCCTCTGACACTATGACACAGCCCTCTGACACTATGACACAGCCCTCTGACATTATGACACAGCCCTCTGACACTATGACACAGCCCTCTGACACAGCCCTATGACACAGCCCTCTAACACAGCCCTCTGACACAGCCCTATGACACAGCCCTATGACACAGCCCTATGACACAGCCCTATGACACAGCCTTCTGACACAGCCCTATGACACAGCCTTCTGACACAGCCCTCTGACATTATGACACAGCCCTCTGACACTATGACACAGCCCTCTGACACAGCCCTCTGACACAGCCCTATGACACAGCCTTCTGACACAGCCCTATGACACAGCCTTCTGACACAGCCTTCTGACACAGCCTTCTGACACAGCCCTCTGACACTATGACACAGCCCTATGACACAGCCTTCTGACACAGCCTTCTGACACAGCCCTATGACACAGCCTTCTGACACAGCCCTCTGACACAGCCTTCTGACACAGCCCTATGACACAGCCTTCTGACACAGCCTTCTGACACAGCCCTATGACACAGCCTTCTGACACAGCCTTCTGACACAGCCCTCTGACACTATGACACAGCCCTATGACACAGCCTTCTGACAAAGCCTTCTGACACAGCCCTATGACACAGCCTTCTGACACAGCCCTCTGACACAGCCTTCTGACACAGCCCTCTGACACTATGACACAGCCCTATGACACAGCCCTATGACACAGCCTTCTGACACAGCCCTATGACACAGCCTTCTGACACAGCCTTCTGACACAGCCCTATGACACAGCCCTCTGACACAGCCCTCTGACACAGCCCTCTGACACAGCCCTCTAACACAGCCCTCTGACACAGCCCTCTGACACTATGACACAGCCCTCTGACACTATGACACAGCCCTCTGACATTATGACACAGCCCTCTGACACTATGACACAGCCCTCTGACATTATGACACAGCACTCTGACACTATGACACAGCCTTCTGACACAGCCTTCTGACACAGCCCTATGACACAGCCTTCTGACACAGCCCTCTGACACAGCCTTCTGACACAGCCCTATGACACAGCCTTCTGACACAGCCTTCTGACACAGCCCTATGACACAGCCTTCTGACACAGCCTTCTGACACAGCCCTCTGACACTATGACACAGCCCTATGACACAGCCTTCTGACAAAGCCTTCTGACACAGCCCTATGACACAGCCTTCTGACACAGCCCTCTGACACAGCCTTCTGACACAGCCCTCTGACACTATGACACAGCCCTATGACACAGCCCTATGACACAGCCTTCTGACACAGCCCTATGACACAGCCTTCTGACACAGCCTTCTGACACAGCCCTATGACACAGCCCTCTGACACAGCCCTCTGACACAGCCCTCTGACACAGCCCTCTAACACAGCCCTCTGACACAGCCCTCTGACACTATGACACAGCCCTCTGACACTATGACACAGCCCTCTGACATTATGACACAGCCCTCTGACACTATGACACAGCCCTCTGACATTATGACACAGCACTCTGACACTATGACACAGCCCTCTGACACAGCCCTCTAACACAGCCCTCTGACACAGCCCTCTGACACAGCCCTCTGACACTATGACACAGCCCTCTGACACAGCCCTCTAACACAGCCCTCTGACACAGCCCTCTGACACAGCCCTCTGACACTATGACACAGCCCTCTGACATTATGACACAGCCCTCTGACACTGTGACACAGCCCTCTGACACAGCCCTATGACACAGCCCTCTAACACAGCCCTCTGACACAGCCCTATGACACAGCCCTATGACACAGCCTTCTGACACAGCCCTATGACACAGCCTTCTGACACAGCCCTCTGACATTATGACACAGCCCTCTGACACTATGACACAGCCCTCTGACACAGCCCTCTGACACAGCCCTATGACACAGCCCTATGACACAGCCTTCTGACACAGCCCTCTAACACAGCCCTCTGACACAGCCCTCTGACACTATGACACAGCCCTCTGACACTATGACACAGCCCTCTGACATTATGACACAGCCCTCTGACACTATGACACAGCCCTCTGACACAGCCCTCTGACACAGCCCTCTAACACAGCCTTCTGACACAGCCCTATGACAGCCCTCTGACACAGCCCTCTGACACAGCACTATGACACAGCCCTCTGACACAGCCCTCTGACACAGCCCTCTGACACAGCCCTCTGACACAGCCCTCTGACACAGCCCTCTGACACAGCCCTCTAACACAGCCCTCTGACACAGCCCTCTGACACTATGACACAGCCCTCTGACACTATGACACAGCCCTCTGACATTATGACACAGCCCTCTGACACTATGACACAGCCCTCTGACACAGCCCTCTGACACAGCCCTCTGACACAGCCCTCTGACACTATGACACGGCCCTCTGACACTATGACACAGCCCTCTGACACAGCCCTCTGACACTATGACACAGCCCTCTGACACTATGACACAGCCCTCTGACATTATGACACAGCCCTCTGACACTATGACACAGCCCTCTGACACAGCCCTCTGACACAGCCCTCTGACACTATGACACAGCCCTCTGACACTATGACACAGCCCTCTGACACAGCCCTCTGACACTATGACACAGCCCTCTGACACTATGACACAGCCCTCTGACACTATGACACAGCCCTCTGACACAGCCCTCTGACACAGCCCTCTAACACAGCCCTCTAACACAGCCCTCTGACACAGCCCTCTGACACTATGACACAGCCCTCTGACACTATGACACAGCCCTCTGACACAGCCCTCTGACACAGCCCTCTGACACAGCCCTCTGACACTATGACACAGCCCTCTGACACTATGACACAGCCCTCTGACACAGCCCTCTGACACAGCCCTCTGACACTATGACACAACCCTCTGACATTATGACACAGCCCTCTGACACTATGACACAGCCCTCTGACACAGCCCTCTGACACAGCCCTCTGACACAGCCCTCTGACACTACGACACAGCCCTCTGACACTATGACACAGCCCTCTGACACAGC
The DNA here is from genome assembly GCF_020615455.1 of Coregonus clupeaformis. NCBI lineage: Eukaryota > Metazoa > Chordata > Actinopteri > Salmoniformes > Salmonidae > Coregonus > Coregonus clupeaformis. The sequence continues at coordinate 111,728 of NW_025535049.1, forward strand.
CCTCTGACACAGCCCTCTGACACAGCCCTCTGACACAGCCCTCTGACACAGCCTTCTGACACAGCCCTCTGACACTATGACACAGCCCTCTGACACTATGACACAGCCCTCTGACATTATGACACACAGCCCTCTGACACTATGACACAGCCCTCTGACACAGCCCTATGACACAGCCCTCTAACACAGCCCTCTGACACAGCCCTATGACACAGCCCTATGACACAGCCATATGACACAGCCCTATGACACAGCCTTCTGACACAGCCCTATGACACAGCCTTCTGACACAGCCCTATGACACAGCCCTCTGACACAGCCCTCTGACACAGCCCTATGACACAGCCCTATGACACAGCCCTCTGACACAGCCCTCTGACACAGCCCTCTGACACAGCCTTCTGACACAGCCCTCTAACACAGCCCTCTGACACAGCCTTCTGACACAGCCCTCTGACACTATGACACAACATGACTGTCAGATGGGTACCTAACTGACACAACATTACCCACAGATGGGTACCTAGAAATCACGGATGGTACAGTGTATTTGAAAAGTGTTACTGCTGTAAGAAATGCTTCATTCATGTCTCGATGAAACCTGGGAGTTGTTCGATAAGTAAGAGGTCAGAGGTCAAGGGCAGGTCACGGTTGAGTCTGCGGGGACCAGTGCCTCTGACAGTTAGAGAGCCGTTGCTATTCCGAACACTGCAGTACACCAGGGCCCACATCCACAAAGCGTTTCAGAGTAGGAGTGGCTGATCTAGGATCAGCCCCCCCCCCGTCCTTGTTGTCTTCTTCGTTACGATCTAAAAGGCTAAACTGATCCTAGATCAGTACTCTTTCCTCTGCACAGCACTCCACCAGACCCCCTGAATGCCGTGAATTGCTACACCCCTCTGGTCTGGTGCTCTTGGTGGGCAGTAAAGGACAGGGCTGAGAACTTTCCAGTTACCTGGCGGTGATAAGCAGCTGGATATATCACCCCCCCTTTGGAGTTAATATTCTACCGGGGTCACCCTCCGTTCTGAGGTGAGGTGGACAAACCCTGGGCTCCTTTTCGTTCGACTCTGATTGGGGTTTGGGAATAAGTAGGGTTCCAACGTCCTTTAGAATGTCACATCGTCACAATGGCTTTCCTCTGGCTCGTCGCCCGTCTGGCTTTCGTCAGCGCCTCCTAAGGTGGTTACGCCAACAGTCTGCTCTTCTATCCTCAGTAGATTTGAACTCTTGGTTAGAGTTATCACTCTTCTGTTTATTTTTTATTTTATTCCACCTTTATTTAACCAGGAAGCCAGTTGAGAACAAGTTCTCATTTACAACTGCGACCTGGCCAAGATACAGGTACATACTCATGATAGGCTCATGATATTACATACTCATGATAGGCTCATGATATTACATACTCATGATAGGCTCATGTTAGACTGACACTGACGCTGGGTAGGCTCATGATATTACATACTCATGATAGGCTCATGATATTACATACTCATGATAGGCTCATGATATTACATACTCATGATAGGCTCATGATATTACATACTCATGATAGGCTCATGATATTACATACTCATGATAGGCTCATGATATTACATACCCATGAGGTAGGCTCATGATAGTAAACGCTGCAAGGAAAGTCATTGTAGTATTAGGATTGTGGGATTAGCCGTAAGATCCTAGTAGGATCCTAGTAGTATTATTATTTTTTATTCCACCTTTATTTAACCAGGTAAGCCAGTTGAGAACAACTTCTCATTTACAACTGCGACCTGGCCAAGATAAAGCAAAGCAGTGCGATTAAAAACAACAACACAGAGTTACATATGGGGTAAAACAAAACATAAAGTCAAAAATACAATAGAAAATAGAAAATCTATATATAGTGTGTGCAAATAATAATTACAATTTAGTATTAACACTGGAGTGATAGATGTGCAGAAGATGATGTGCAAAATAGAGATACTGGGGTGCAAATGAGCAAAATAAATAACAATATGGGGATGAGGTAGTTGGGTGGGCTAATTTCAGATGGGCTGTGTACAGGTGCAGTGATCGGTAAGCTGCTCTGACAACTGACGCTTAAAGTTAGTGAGGGAGATAAGAGTCTCCAGCTTCAGAGATTTTTGTAGTTCGTTCTATCTCAGGGTTCCCCAATAGCCCAGGGATTTTATTTGGCCCCCCAAGTTTTCTGAGCAGGACTGACCATCCATGATATCAAAATTATAGTTTTAACCAAATAATTGTTGTCGTTGGACATAAAATACTGTAAAATCAGCAGGAAATTAGTTCAAAGTGAGTTTTAATTGAGGAAATCTGTTTCCAAGTATTCCCACGCATAAATAGAAAAGCATGTGATCGTTTCCCAATGTAACAATGTAACTGAGGTTTGAAATGGTTCTGTTTTTGTCATACTATATCTATTTGCAAGTCTACAAATTATTTATAACTATGTTCCGGCCCCCCGACCATCCGCTCAAGGAAAATTTGGCCCACGGCTGAGTATGAAAAAATATATATTATGCACTAACTGTAAGTCGCTCTGGATAAGAGCGTCTGCTAAATGACTAAAATGTCAAATGTAAAATGTAAATATAATTGGGGACTCCTGAGCTACAGTCTTCTCTTGTTTAAATGTTGGTTTTCCTCAAGACTCTGTTCTTGGACCATTACTGTTCTCATTATATATTGTGTGCTACTAACCCTCGTGATGTTAGTCTGAAACCATTTGTAAAGTTAGACACCCATGGTTGAGGATGTTTCATTAAAGCGCCAATCAACAATAACCAACCGCTCTCCCCACCCCTGTTTCGGTAAAAAGCTGAGGGATGGGGCCGGAGAACTGTAACCACTCTCAAATTCATAGACAGAGCTATTGATACAAGGACTACCCCCTGCCCTTCCCCTCACCTCTCCTACCCCTTCCCCTCACCTATCCTACCCCGTTCCCTCCCCCTCACCTCTCCTACCCACTTCCCCTCACCTCTCCTACCCCCTTCCCCTTCCCCTCACCTCTCCTACCCCCTTCCCCTCACCTCTCCTACCCCTTCCCCTCACCTCTCCTACCCCCTTCCCTCCCCTCACCTCTCCTACCCCTTCCCCTCACCTCTCCTACCCCTTCCCCTCACCTCTCCTAACCCCTTCCCTCCCCCTCACCTCTCCTACCCCTTCCCCTCACCTCTCCTACCCCCTTCCCCTCACCTCTCCTACCCCCTTCCCTCCCCCTCACCTCTCCTTAGGTGTTCACCCACCCTGACTGGAACCCCCGTACCATCAACAATGACATCACCCTGATCAAGCTGGCCACCCCCCGCTCGCCTGAACACCAATGTTTCCCCCATCTGCCTGGCCACCCCTGTTTCCCCCCGTCTGCCTGGCCACCCCTGTTTCCCCCGTCTGCCTGGCCACCCCTGTTTCCCCCGTCTGCCTGGCCACCCCTGTTTCCCCCCGTCTGCCTGGCCACCCCTGTTTCCCCGTCTGCCTGGCCACCCCTGTTTCCCCGTCTGCCTGGCCACCCCTGTTTCCCCGTCTGCCTGGCCACCCCTGTTTCCCCCGTCTGCCTGGCCACCCCTGTTTCCCCCGTCTGCCATGAAGTGCGTGACCTCCGGATGGGGTCTGCAGCGCTACGACGGTGAGCCAATACTCTAGATATACAATAGTACTGTTAATAGTACACATTAGTGTGCAGTATTCTTGTTTTAATTCCATGTGTGTATCCCTGCTGGTAACACGTCGTCAACATGGAGGTTAGGTGTCTAGAAGCTGTGTTTCCTCTCAGGTGGATGTTTGGAAAGGTTGGACTCTAGTGTGCCATTGTTCATGTAACGATCCCGGCAGTCTGAGTCGGGTCCTGTCTGGTGACTAGTTTTTCTGTTCGTGATCTCCAGTTTCCCGAGGGTTCGGGAACGCTCCGGGGAGCTCTCTTGATTTCCGCACCTGCATCCCATCAGCAATCTGCACACCTGGTCCTGATCATCACCCTTCTTAGGCTCTGGCCTAACATCCATTCCCCTGCCGGATCGTTAGCCATGAACAGTAGGTTTACCAGAGTATCAGTCGTAGAGCCTAGCGTTAGTTTTGTTGTTTTTGCACCTTGTTGGGTTGTTGCTTACTTACCCCCGTTTTGTTCCATCTGCAGTCACCCGTCCGGAACCTTCATCCAACCTCTGCCTGGTGGTCGGCGGCTGCCGACCCAGGATGGGATCAACCACTGCACCCCCAACAACTAATCAACGCCGCCCGCTCTGTTCCCTGGATTATTCAGCATCACTCTTGAATTTGTAATAAACACTCACCTTCGTTTCAACTTACCTTGTCCTGGTCTGCTTCTGGGTTCTGGCTTAGCAACTCGTGACAGAACGATCCGGCCAGTAATGAACCCAGCGGACCTGGACTCTGTTCGCCATGCCGTTACCCAGCAGGAGAAGATGTTGGGCCATCATAGCACGGTACTACAGGAGATCGCGTTGTCAGTTCGGAACCTTTCTACCGGTCTGACGGAGGTCCAGAACCAACGCAAGTGTCCGGTGGAGGATCCACTACCGGTTTCACCCATCTCGCCTGCCGCTTCTGAAGCTGTGTCCTTCCGTGAGCCCAAGGTTCCGGCGCCGGATAAATATGAGGGGGAGCTGGGAAGATGCCGTTCCTTCCTTATGCAGTGTGGATTAGTGTTCGATCTACAGCCCTACTCTTATGCCACAGACAAGGCTAGGATAGCCTTTGTGATTGAGTTGCTGCGTGGTCGAGCGCTGGAGTGGGCTTCAGCCGTTTGGGAACGACAGGATCCCTGCATGGCTTCATACCAGGGGTTCACGGCCGAGATGAGGAAGCTCTTCGACCATTCCGTCCGAGGGAGGGACGCAGCTAGGCGCCTGTTTTCACTTCGCCAAGGAACTCGCAGCGTGGCCGACTTCGTGATCGAGTTCAAGACGTTGGCTGTGGAGAGTGGGTGGAATGAGGAGGCTCTGCAAGCGGCCTTTACCAGGGTCTGTCGGAGCAGCTCAAGGATGAGTTGATCTCCTATCCGAGCCTAGTGACCTGGACAGCTTGGTAGCCTTGTCTATTCGGGTGGATAATCGAGTCCGAGAGCGAAGGAGGGAGAAGCAATGGGTTCCGTCCAACCGATCAGCTTCTCAGGTTCCAGTCGGGTCGTCAAACTGCGCGGCTCGCTAAAGTTGGGAGGACTTTTTAGCGAGCCAGTTTCGACCTCTCAATACCTCTGTCAGACCCCGTTTCCCGGCTACCCTTATGAACAGGAATCAGAGCTTAGCGATTAACGCTTTATCGATTCAGGTGCCGATGGAAGCTTTCTAGATGCCGAGTTGGTGGAACAGCTGGGGCTTTCCAAGGAGCAATTGCGGAAGCCATTGAAGCTACCACTCTGAACGGCAGTAGTCTGGCACGTATCACGATGAGGACTGAACCGGTTAAGATGCGGTTGTCGGGGAATCATTCTGAGATGATTTCATTCTTCATTCTGCCGTCTTCCCATGTTCCTCTGGTCCTTGGATACCCCTGGCTGAAGGAACACAATCCCACGTTCGATTGGGTGACGGGCAAGGTAACGAGTTGGAGCCTTGATTGTCATGCTAACTGTCTCAAGACTGCCTGCCCCCATTCGGTTCCCAGTCAGGTGATTGAGGCTAAACCCCCAGATTTGTCCCTGGTTCCCGAGACATATCACGATTTGGGGGAAGTGTTCAGTAAGCAGAAGGCTCTGTCACTCCCTCCCCACCGACCATATGATTGTGCCATCAACCTGTTCCCTGGAGCTGTCTACCCCAAGGGAAGGTTATACAGTATCTCCCGACCTGAACGTGAGGCTTTGGAGACCTACATCAAGGAGTCCCCTAGCTGCTGGTCTCGTTCGTCCCTCGTCATCACCCCTGGGGGGCAGGATTCTTCTTTGTGGGTAAGAAGGATGGCTCTCTTCGACCGTGTATTGATTATCGGGGGTTGAATGACATCACGGTCAAGAACAAGTATCCCCTGCCCTTGATGAGTTCTGCCTTCGACTCCTTACAGGGTGCTACGGGTGTTCACCAAGCTAGACCTACGCAATGCGTATCACATGGTCCCGGATCAGAGAGGGGGACGAGTGGTTGACGGGTTTCAATACACCGATGGGTCACTCGAGTATCAGGTGATGCCGTTTGGACTGACCAATGCTCCAGCGGTATTCCAGAGTATGGTGAACGGCGTCCTGAGAGATATGATCGGTCTCTTTGTGTTTGTTTACCTGGATGACATTCTGATCTTCTCGAAGGAACCTTCCGACCACGTCCAGCATGTCCGGCAGGTTCTGCAGCGATTGTTGGAGAATCGCCTGTTCGTGAAGGCCGAGAAGTCGCGAGTTTCACGCCCACACGACATCCTTTCTCGGGTACATCATCTCCAGGGGAGAGATTAGGATGGACCAGGAGAAGGTTAGAGCGGTTCTGGAATGGGCCCAGCCCGGTACGAGATTGCAGCTCCAGAGATTTTTGGGGTTTGCGAATTTCTACCGCAGATTCATCCGGGATTACAGCCGTGTGGCCGCTCCGTTAACTGCCTTGACTTCCAGTATCAGGACCTTCGAAGTGGAATCCGGAGGCGGATCGAGCGTTTCTGGATTTGAAGAGGCGATTCACCAACGCACCGATTCTCTCTCAACCGGACACGGCCCGTCAGTTCAGTCGTTGAAGTGGACGCGTCTGATGTGGGGAGTTGGCGCCATCCTGTCGCAGCGATGCTCCACGGACAGTAAACTCCATCCCTGCGCCTACTACTCTCGTCGCCTTTCGCCTGCGGAGAGGAATTACGATGTGGGTAACCGGGAGCTTCTCGCGGTGAAACTTGCCTTGGAGGAGTGGCGCCACTGGTTGGAGGGGGCGGAGCAACCGTTTATTGTCTGGACTGACCACAAGAATCTTGCTTACGTGCAATCGGGCTAAACGTCTCAACTCCCGTCAGGCCAGGTGGGCGTTGTTTTCGGACGATTCAAGTTTTCCCCTGACGTTCGACCTGGATCTAAGAACGGCAAGGCGGACGCCTTGTCCCGGATGTTCTCCAAGACGGAGGAGAGTGGGTCCAAGACCGAGACAATTCTCCCCCGGAACTGCGTCGTGGGAGCAGTTATGTGGAAGATTGAGGAGGAGGTGCTGGCGGCCCTTCGGACTCAGCCCGGTCCCGTAACGGTCCACCCGGTCGGTTGTTTGTGCCTGAGTCGGTTCGTCCTGCTGTCCTCAAATGGTCCCACGCCAGCAAGATGGCTTGTCACCCTGGCGTGGCTCGGACAATGGCGTTTCTTCGCAGACGTTTTTGGTGGCCTGCCATGGCCGAGGATACTCGGGGTTTTGTTGCTGCCTGTCCAGTGTGTGCGCAGAATAAGAGTACCAATCGGCCCAGCTCTGGACTACTTCACCCCCCTTCCTATTCCCCGGCCACCATGGTCGCATCTGGCCCCTGGACTTCGTCACTGGGTTGCCCGCTTCTGAGGGGAACACGGTCGTTCTGACTATCGTGGACAGATTCAGCAAGTTCGCCCACTTTGTGCCTATTGCCAAGCTTCCCTCTGCCTCGGAGGCGTCCGAGATCCTGGTTAGGGAGGTTTTCAGGGTCCACGGTTTGCCCAGTGATATCGTTTCCGATCGTGGCCCTCGGTTTACCTCTGCTGTCTGGAAGTCCTTCTGTTTGGCCATTGGAGCTACAGTCAGTCTCACATCTGGTTTTCACCCCAATCCAATGGTCAGGCGGAGAGAGCCAACCAGAAGATGGAATCCACGCTACGCTGCCTGGTCTCTTCCAACCCCCACCTCCTGGGTCTCTCAGTTGCCTTGGGTTGAGTATGCCCACAATACTCTCCCTACATCTGCCACTGGGATGTCTCCCTTCCAGTGCCTGTATGGCTACCAACCTCCCCTGTTCCCTTCTCAGGAGAAGGAGCTCTCAGTGCCTTCTGTTCCAGGCCCATATTCGTCGTTGCCACCGGACCTGGCATCCGGGCCAGAAAGGCACTCCTTAGAGTTTCGGACCGGTATCAGCTCCAGGCGAATCGTGCCGGATCCCCGCTCCCACCTATTCCATCGGAGATAGGGTCTGGTTGGCCACACGGGATCTTCCGTTACGGACTGAGTCTAGGAAGTTGTTACCGAAGTTCATTGGTCCGTTTGTGGTGGAGAAGGTGATCAATCCGGTGGCAGTTCGACTCCAAACTCCCGAGGGACGCTCAGAGTCCATCCCACCTTTCATGTCTCCTGCCTCAAGCCTGTTTTCCTCAGTCCTCTGTTGCCTCC
>NW_025535049.1:122500-125408 GCF_020615455.1 Coregonus clupeaformis
ATCACAGTGTCTATGCAACTTCACCCTACTCCGATTAATGGAAGAGCTTCTCTATCAGGTGAACTACTTCTAGGGGCCACTAGAGGGGGCTAGTCACATACACTGCAGATGGTGGAAAGTATTCTATGGACAGTTGCTGTTAGTTGAGACAACATGAACATGTCCCAAAATGGCACCCTATTCCCTATATAGCGCACTACTTTTGACTAAGCCCTGTGGTAGTGCACTAGGGAATAGGGCACTATTTGGGATGTACACCAAGTGTATTTAGTTTCAACCTGAAAGCCCACAAGTTGAATCATTTGTTTGTGACAATGGTTGAGTAGAAAAGTAATTAACCCAGTAGTCCGCTTGAGCTGTTCAGTGAGAAACGAAAAAGTTCCATTTGTGTTGACTTCCTACCTCTTGTCTTCAGATCCAAATGAAAAGATCCTTGACTGGTTGAATTGTCATGAACATGTGTTCCTTCATGGGGAGGTCTGGTGATGTAGTCAAGTCCAAAGCTTGTCCAATTTCACCATTTATTTGATGGTGTAGAGGATTATCATATTACCAACTGAGTGATACATCAGGATACATGAAACATCATTTGGTAATACACCAGAGCCATACATTATGATGTATGAAACATCATTTGGTATATACCAGAGCCATAAATTATGATGTATGAAACATCATTTGGTATATACCAGAGCCATAAATTATGATGTATGAAACATCACTTGGTAATATACCAGAGCCATAAATTATGATGTATGACACATCACTTGGTAATACACCAGAGCCATAAATTATGATGTATGAAACATCACTTGGTAATACACCAGAGCCATAAATTATGATGTATGACACATCACTTGGTAATACACCAGAGCCATAAATTATGATGTATGACACATCACTTGGTAATATACCAGAGCCATAAATTATGATGTATGAAACATCACTTGGTAATACACCAGAGCCATAAATTATGATGTATGAAACATCACTTGGTAATACACCAGAGCCATAAATTATGATGTATGAAACATCACTTGGTAATACACCAGAGCCATAAATTATGATGTATGAAACATCATTTGGTAATACACCAGAGCCATAAATTATGATGTATGAAACATCACTTGGTAATACACCAGAGCCATAAATTATGATGTATGACACATCACTTGCTTGCCGATGCAGTGATTAGAGATGATGTTTCTGTGTAAAGAAACAACATGCATGAAGGAAATGCACATCCATTCACAGACAGAATCAGATCAATAAGGTGGGATGAGGTGTTTTTCACGGGACAGAAATAAAGATGAGATCAGTGGCAGATCAGGATATGATTCATTGTCTAGTAAAGATGAGATCAGTGCCAGATCAGGATATGTTTCATTGTCTAGTAAAGAGGAGATCAGTGGCAGATCAGGATATGATTCATTGTCTAGTAAAGATGAGATCATGTGCCAGATCAGGATATGTTTCATTGTCTAGTAAAGATGAGATCAGTGGCAGATCAGGATATGTTTCATTGTCTAGTAAAGATGAGATCAGTGGCAGATCAGGATATGTTTCATTGTCTAGTAAAGATGAGATCAGTGGCAGATCAGGATATGTTTCATTGTCTAGTAAAGATGAGATCAGTGGCAGATCAGGATATGTTTCATTGTCTAGTAAAGATGAGATCAGTGGCAGATAATACCGGTAATATACTATGCCATTTAGCAGACGCTTTTATCCAAAGCGACTTACAGTCATGTGTGCATACCTTTTTACATATGGGTGGTCCCGGGGATTGAACCCACTACCCTGGTGTTACAAGCGCCATGCTCTACCAATTGAGCTACAGAGGACCACAGATCAGGATATATTTTATTGTCTAGTAAAGATGAGATCAGTGGCAGATCAGGATTTGTTTCATTGTCTAGTGAAGATGAGATCAGTGGCAGATCAGGATATGTTTCATTGTCTAGTGAAGATGAGATCAGTGACAGATCAGGATATGTTTCATTGTCTAGTAGATGAGATCAGTGGCAGATCAGGATATGTTTCATTGTCTAGTAAAGATGAGATCAGTGGCAGATCAGGATATGTTTCATTGTCTAGTGAAGATGAGATCAGTGACAGATCAGGATATGTTTCATTGTCTAGTGAAGATGAGATCAGTGACAGATCAGGATATGTTTCATTGTCTAGTAGATGAGATCAGTTGCAGATCAGGATATGTTTCATTGTCTAGTGAAGATGAGATCAGTGGCAGATCAGGATATGTTTCATTGACTAGTGAAGATGAGATCAGTGACAGATCAGGATATGTTTCATTGTCTAGTAGATGAGATCAGTGGCAGATCAGGATATGTTTCATTGTCTAGTAAAGATGAGATCAGTGGCAGATCAGGATATGTTTCATTGTCGAGTAAAGATGAGATCAGTGGCAGATCAGGATTTGTTTCATTGTCTAGTAAAGAGGAGATCAGTGGCAGATCAGGATATGTTTCGTGGTCCAGTGAAGCATCAGGAACTCTTTCTCAAAGTGAACCCATTTCCTCTACAACACTTGTTGCCACGGTAACATCTATATTGTCTTTGAAGTGACCGTGGAACTGAGTGGCAACTTGTGGAAGATAAAAAGAGGAGGAAGGAGGGAGGGAGACAGAAAGCCGATATGACTCATTATAAAGACTAGCTGGCTGGATAATCCTCCTCCTCATGGTCATATCGTCTAGCTGCTATTTTTACACAGACAGGGTTTTAACCCATGAGTCTAAGCCCTGTCTAAGCCAGGGGGGAGGGGGAGTACTACTAAGCTATAGGAAATTGTTTTAAGAAGGTCATACTCAATGTTAGGAAGGTGTTCTTAATGTTTTGTACACTCAATGTATATTTCGACACTATGAGGTTGTGAAATTGTGAAAAC
>NW_025535050.1:0-125361 GCF_020615455.1 Coregonus clupeaformis
AAGCCTTGCCACATCCGACGAGCGTCAGAGCCAGTGTAGTATGATTCAATCTTAGACCTGTATTGACTCTTTGCCTGTTTGATGGTGTTGGGAGGTCATAGCGGATTTCTTATAAGCTTCCGGGTTAGAGTCCCGTTCCTGAAAGCGGCAGCTCTACCCTTTAGCTCAGTGCGGATGTTACCTGTAATCCATGGCTTCTGGTTGGGGTATGTACGTACGAGTCACTGTGGGGGACGACATCATCGATGCACTTATTGATGGTGCCAGTGACTGATGTGGTGTACTCCTCAATGCTGTCTGAAGAATCCCGGAACATGTTCCAGTCTGTGCTAGCAAAACAGTCCTGTAGCTTGGCATCCGCGTCATCTGACCACTTTTTTATTAACTGAATCACTGGTGCTTCCTGCTTCAGTTTTTGCTTATAAGTCAGGAATCAGGAGGATAGAGTTATGGTCAGATTTGCCAAATGGAGGGCGCAGGGAGAGCTTTGTATGTCGTCTCTGTGTGTGTGGAGTAAAGGTGGTCTAGAGTTTTTTTTCCCTCTGGTTGCACATTTGACATGCTGGTAGAAATTAGGTAGAACGGATTTAAGTTTCCCTGCATTAAAGTCCCGGCCACTAGGAGCGCTGCATCTGGATGAGCGTTTCCTGTTGATTAATGGCCTTGTACAACTCGTTCAGTCGCAATCTTAATGCCAGCATTGGTTTGTGGTGGTAAATAGACAGCTATGAAAATATAGCTGAAAACTCTCTTGGTAAAATAGTCGTGGTCTACAGCTTATCATGAAGATACTCTACCTCAGGCCCGAGCAAAACCTCGAGACTTCCTTAGTATTTGATTTTGTACACCAGCTGTTGTTTACAAATATACAGAGACCGCCACCCTTTGTCTTACCGGAGCCAGCCGTTCTGTCCTGCCGATGTAGCGTGTAGCCTGCTAGCTGAATGGTATCATTGTTGTCGTTCAGTCACGACTCCGTGAAACATAAGATATTACAGTTTTTAATGTCCCGTTGGTAGGATAACCGTAATCTTAAATCGTCAATTTTATTCTCAAAAGATTGAACGTTGGCTAATAGTATTGATGGGAGAGGGCAGTTTACCGCTCGCCGTAGGATCCCTTACAAGGCACCCCGACCTACGTCCACGATATTCTCCGTCTCTCTTCCTCAGGCGAATGACGGGGATCTGGGCCTTGCCGGGTGTCTGTAGAATATCCTTACGTCCCGACTCGTTGAAGAAAAAAGTCTTCGTCCAATGCGAGGTGAGTAATCGCTGTCCTGATATCCAGAAGCTCTTTTGGTTATAAGAGATCGATGGCATAAACATTATGTACAAAATAAATTACAAATAACGCGGAAAAAACACACATAATAGTACAATTGGTTAGAGGGCTGTAAAACGGCAGCTGCCATCTTCTCCGGCGCTGTTAACGTTCATATTCAGATATAAAACGCTGTTTATATCCCTGTTAGTGAGCATTTCTCCTTTGCCAATATAATCCATCCACCCTGACAGGTGTGGCATATCAAGAAGCTGATTAAACAGCAGATCATCACACAGGTGCACCTTGTGCTGGGGACAATAAAGGCCACTTTAAAATGTGCAGTTTTGTCACACAACACAATGCCACAGATGTCTCAAGTTGCAGGAGCGTGCAATTGGCATGCTGACTGCAGGAATGTCCACCAGAGCTGTTGCCAGAGAATGTAATGTTAATTTCTCTACCATAAGCCGCCTCCAACGTCAGTTTTCGAGAATTGGCATTCGTCCAACTGGCCTCACAACCGCAGACCACCTGTAACCACGCCAGCCCAGGACCTCCACATCTGAGACCAGCCACCCGGACAGCTGATGAAACTGAGGCGTATTTCTGTCTGTAACTAAAGCCCTTTTGTGGGGAAAAACTCATTCCGATTGGCTGCCAAGTGGGGCTACGCCCTCCCAGGCCCAACCATGGCTGGGACCCTACCCAGTCGTGAAATCCATAGATTAGGGCCTAATGAATTTATTTCTAATTGACTGATTTCTTATATGAACTGTAACTCCAGTGAAATCGCTAAGCGTTTATATTTTTTCCTCTCTCTCTCTCTCTCATATATATATATTGTGTGTTACGTGGTATTACAACGGTTCCCCCTCTGGTTTTTGTCTTGCTGAACAGTAGTGTCTGTCGTCTCCACAGCAACATGCATTATTAATCAGTCATTTTTAATTCCTAGGTGGTTTTTGTCAAGAAACAAAAAGGAAAATAAAACTGCAGTTCCACTAGGCGTCGCTGTGCTCCATTTGAAAAAAGGACTGTCACAGAGCAATGAACGGATAGTGATGCGACATTTCTGAAGTAAAAATTCCAGGAAAGTGTCCTGTCTGATTACATAAATATGTGAATGCTTTATATTTGTGTAGAGAGCTTTGCATCGCCTGATTGTATTGAATTCTCTCCATACTTTAGATGTTTTACCATTGTGTTTGTTCTTTGTAACATATCTTATATAGTCCATATTCTGTACTGTAGACTACATCAATTAAGACATGTGTTTCAGAAAAATGTATCATCTGTCTTTTCACTGTCTGTTTTTATGTATATTACATACATACATACATACATACATACGTGTTGAGATGCAGCTGGAATCATCCTGTGGTTGAGCGAGACAGCTTCACAGGTATCAATCCCACCACAGTAACATAAGATCACACCTGCTAACCAGAATTTAAGACAGGTACTTCCCAAGATATAAGGAAAATGTTTGGTTCATTTTGTTGGGATTAGAACACAACACCTTTCTAAATTTTCCCCTGTAGCATTTCTATGGAAACCACACACACATGCACACTGCAGTAGTGCCCCTGGAGCAGTTTGTCCCATCTGACCTGGGATTTGAACCGGCAACCTGCTGGCCCGACTATCTAAACTCTAGGCTACTTTCAGTTTTACCAGATGTCTCCTCTATGCATTCCAACAACTTTTATACAATCACAGCATATCAACGTTTACAGTGACATCAGATAATGAGTGTCTGCTTTTGACTGCTCCTCCTTTCCCGGAATTGGATTCAGTACAACACTTAGTTACCACAGAGGGGCCAGAGTACTGTAATAACCCTCCAGTCAGGATGGTTCCTCTTTCATTTGATTATTTTCTACAGTAACCCTGACTCAGACCTTCTGTTGGGCCACTCCCCTGAGACACCCTCAGAGAGAAATATACAACTATTGATGGTTAATAGAATTGGACCATTTTCCTGTCCTGCTAAGCATTCAAAATGTAACGGAGTACTTTTGGGTGTCAGGAAAAATGTATGGAGTAAAAGTACATTATTTACTTTAGGAATGTAGTGGGGTAAAAGTTGTCAAAATATTAATTGTAAAGTAACTGTACAGATAGCCCGAAAAACTACTTAAGTAGTACTTTCAAGTATTTTTTAGTTAAGTATTTTACAACACTGGTTATACTAAGATTATGTTAATGTAACATTCAATTAATAAAGTCACATAAGTATCTAAAGACTTTTCAGTTTCACTGTAACGCAACTCCTGACTTGGGCAACTCCTGACTTGGGCAGCAACTACGCACTGGGGCAGTGGACTTTAGCTATGACATTCAAGCACAAAGTCACTCACTACACATTCCCTAGGAAGAGAAAGCCCTCAACCCCCTAACACCAGACTAACAATGGAGACTCAGCACCAGCAACCGCCAGGAAGAGAATCGGGGAACTTCCTGCTGACACAATTACCATAACAGCACTTAATGTGAGAAGCAGGTTGTGAAAACTCTGTAAAGCCCTATGACACACACATACTACTGTAATAGATAAAAATAAAAAATGTCTCACTCATGAAATACTCACCTTATTCCAATAACACGGTCATCATTTCCCACATTGTAAAATGTTTTATGTAGATTGACTGAAATGTATGCTGTTAGTCAACTGTAGACTTATTTATACTGAACAAAAATATAAACACAACATGTAAAATGTTGGTCCCATGTTTCAGGAGCTGAAATAAAAGATCCCAGAAATGTTCCATACGCACAAATGTTGTGTGCAAGTTTGTTGCCATCCCTGTTAGTGAGCATTTCTCCTTTGCCAATATAATCCATCCACCTGACAGGTGTGGCATATCAAAGCTGATTAAACAGCATGATAATTACACTGGTGCACCTTGTGCTTGGGACAATAAAAGGCCACATAAATTTGCAGTTTTGTCACAACACAATGCCACAGATGTCTCAAGTTGAGGGAGCATACAATTGGCATGTTGGCTGCAGGAATGTCCACCAGAGTTGTTGCCTGATAATTTAATGTTCATTTCTCTACCATAAGCCACCTCCAACATCGTGTTAGAGAATTTGGCAGTACGTCCAACCGGCATCACAACCGCAGACCATGGTTAACCACGCCAGCCCAGGACCTCCACATCCGGTTTCTTCACCTGCGGGATCGTCTGAGACCAGCCACCCGGACAGTTGATGAAACTGAGGAGTATTTCTGTCTGTAGTAAAGCCCTTTTGTGGGGAAAAAACTCCTGACTGGGCAGGGGCACAGCCATGGGTGGGCCTGGGTCCCCAGCGGGTGGGTGTTATGCCCTCCCCAGGCCCACCCATGGCTGTGCCCTGCCCAGTCAATCCATAGATTAGGGCCTAATGAATTTATTTCAATTGACTGATTTCCTTATATGAACTGTAATGCAGTAAAATCGTTTAAATTGGTGCATGTTGAGTTTATTTTTGTTCTGTATAGTTTCTGGGGGTGGAGCATTAGCAGCCAATTGTTTTGGAATTATCTGTGGTTGTAGCAGTCTGTTGATGCCTTTGACATTGACTCTGCAACGGTACCCCCTGTATATATAGCCTCCCTACTGTCACTTTATTTTACTGTATATATAGCCTCCCTACTGTCACTTTATTTTACTTCTGCTCTTTTTTTCTCAACACTTTTTTTGTTGTTGTTTTATTCTTACTTTTTTGTTTAAAATAAATGCACTGTTGGTTAAGGGCTGCTTAAGTAAGCATTTCACTGCAATGTCTGCACCTGTTGTATTCGGCGCATGTGACCAATAAAATTTGATTTGATTTGATTTGATTTGATGTGGTGGCCACTAAATTGGAGTTTACTTCGGCACAGAGCCTATGAACCAAAAAAATGTATGCCAACAAACTATAAATTGACTTCCCATTTCAGTTTTTTTTGTGTGCAGCTATGACATCATTCAGTTTGAGCCAACTGAAAACTACAACCAACAGTTCCTTGTTCCTTCTCATTTATTGTAAAGTAGATGTCACATTGTAATTGGCTACAGCCGGGAACCACTGGGGAACTAGGCTAATCTCCACCCCTCAACAATTTCAGGGCTTTCCAAAAAGCATTCTTTCCCTTTCGTTGAATCTGACTCGTGCAACTAAACAATATATTATAAAAGGTCCAACAAGAGAAACATCCACCATGAGCTTATGTCAACATTCACCAGCTGAGAATGAATACTTTTCTCATACTCCTATGCTTGCTGTCTGAAGGTAAATCGTTTCCATGGCTTCTGACTAGTGGTTGATTCCGCTCATGTAATATAACATAGGTTATGTAAGCAACATTTCCCACGTTTGACAGGTCATTGATTATTTTGTATGTAGGCTAAGCTTTTTTATTTTAAATTGTATTTAACTTGCCTTTCTTTTGTAGCGGTCTCTGTCAACGTCGTAGCTAGAGGAGACACCACTGTTAACTTCAATGGCGATGCATCATATACCTGCACCCATGCGGACCCGACAGGTGTGCTGCAAGTTACCTGGCAGAGACTGTTCAAAGACGACTCGGTGGAGAATCTTGCCACCTACAGCAAAGCGGTTTGGAGCTCAAATCATAGACCCGCACCGAGGCAAGGTGGTTTTCACTGAGGCATCTCTCGACTCGACGTCTATTACCGTGAAGAATGTAACATGGGCGGACGAAGCCTGCTATATTTGCTCCTTCAACGTTTACCCGAGTGGATCAAGACGCAAGCAGAAGTGTCTTACAGTTCAAGGTATTTAATGCACTGAATAATAACAGTTTTAGGGCTTACCTGTAGATGTCTCTATTCAGTTAAAGTTACAATATTACTTACATGAAAATGTTGTCACTCAAAAGAATAATCGTATTACTTTTAGAGCTACATTGACAGTAGGTCAGCACAGGTACAAGCACACCTGGTCAATTAATTATCCAGTCCTTGATTAGACCTAGTTGAATCAGGTGTACTGGAATAGAAGTGGAAGATCCTTGGAGAAACTTTTTTTGGTAAACACTCTTCTCGAGCATTCATAAGCAATACATAGATGCTTCCACTAATACATTTATAAGCAAAACCATACCAATACAGGTAATATAAGGTCCTTACATCTGGTGCTTTGCCAAATATAGCATAATCCTTTAGTCACCCTTTACAGCAGGACATTTGCTAAGGCATGATTTCTGAATAATACAGTATGGGCCTTGTAAGGGGTTTATTCTGGGATTTATTTAAGTGATAATGCTCGCTAAGCCGTGTTTGGAGGATATATTGGCACGGGTCGAGGGCTGGCAAACTGTGGCAATATATCCTCCAAACACCGGCTTCAAGGACATTATCACTTTTATACAACGGATTACCAACATATTCAAATAATGATTGACATATTTTCATTAAAAACGTTATTTTGATTAATTTATTCATACTATTTCATCCTTCCACAAGATATAGTCCCGACGCAAATCTAGGGTTGCTACCCAAACTGGCTGGTCGTTAGTTATATTGGTTCGGTTGCCAGAGACGCGACCCAGTCGTTCGGTCTTTTTGTTCTGTATCTATGGACGCGACCCAGTCCTTCATTCTAAATGTTATATTGCCATACTGGCTGGCAACGTTCTTATCCTTTGCTGGCTAGCTAACCAACTACAGCTAATTTACAGTCACGTCAAACAGTGCAGCCAGAATAACAACAGCTTCATTTGCACAAGCTGTTTTTCTAGTGACATTTATTTGGATACATCCATAACAATGAGCTAATGAGGCACGATTTCGCCTGGCATAGAAAATGTGCTCTCTCATCAGGACAGTGTTGTTCAGAGGAGCTAGCCAACAACACAGCTAACACAATCACTTCAAACACTGAAGCTGGAAAGACTTCAAACTAGCTGCACTTCGTTTCGTTTGACCTTTTCTTAATTTACATTTCTTTGTATATATCCATAAAATTATGCCAGCTGATTCATGATTTCGACTGGCTGAGAAACGCTGCCTGCCTGTCTGTCTCATCCCGACACGTTCATTACTATGGGACAGCTGGAGATCGAATTTGAATATTGAAACAATGTTGCAAATAGGTTTATACAAATCTCCGCTGTTGAAAACTAAATGTTAGTCTAAAAGAAATGTGAGATAATTTCTAGATGCTTTTTATAGCGGAGATCAAGTTTATAATTTGAGACGTGGATTGCGCAGTCAGATGGAACAGAGTAAATAGGCATATTGGTAACCTTGTGGAATAGACACCGGCTGGAATGCGCTTTTAACCAATCAGCATTCAGGATTAGACCCACCCGTTGTATAATAGGGGAATAGAAACACTAGGCTTCAGAACACCAGCTAACTGCAACTATAAATCTCCATATTGGCATTGTTACATCACTGGCAGGATTTCCCCAAAATGGCTGAATCCCAAAACTGTCTGAAAGACCATGAACTCTGCATGCATTAATAAGGAACATTTACTGCTGTCAAACCATATGAAAACAACATGATACATATTTTGAAATCTGTTCTTAATTGATCTGCCTGGTAAAATACAGGTAAAATAAGTAATATAAATATTATCTAATATTCCCTGTTTCATCTATTCTAAGGAGTATCTGAAGTGAGAGCCACAATGCAAAAAGTCCCCAGCACTGAACCTAAAGTAAACATGGAAGTTGTGGTCAGCTGCTCAGCCACGGGAAAACCAGCACCTTGGATCCAATGGAACATTTCTGCAGCGTCACTCATAAAGACGCCTAACAACTGGACTGTCGTTAACAAAGACCAAACTGTCACAGCCATTAGCAACATCACCCTCCAACTGTTGCCAGGTTCAGGGGGATACGTGGACTGTATGGTAAACAATGGGACGAGGACACAGAGACACGAGAGAGTCCTGCTTCCTGTTCTCCCTGGAGAGAGGGAGGTTGAAGAGGGTACGTAATGTTGACATGTCATATACTTTTAGACCATACACTTTTAGTGTCAGTTCAGTACAGAATGGTCCAACTTGAAAACGACATTGAGAAAACATCCTCATCATCCCTAGCCCTATAAATAGTATGCCAAATACATGATATTAACAAAAACATTTACATTTGGATGCATGAATTTGGCGTTCTATTTAAAGGGCTACATCATCCCCAGGGGTATGTTGTGACAGCCTTGTGATCAGCATCATCGTGCAACAGCGCAACATTCTGTTTCCTGAAAACAGAACGCAGCGAGATCAGGCAGGTTCCAAGAGGCTAATGTTGTGATGCTATTAGTGCTGTTAGAAATCTTAGGTTTAATTTGAACTACCATGGTAAAGCATCACGAGTCACTCCCTTTAAACACACTGTAGTCAAGTGTTGTGTTGAGTTCGGGTAGTTTCCAGCCCCTCAGGGAAGCTACATGATGGATGATTGTATCATGTATCCATCATGTGGCTTCCTGAGGCCGGAAACTACCGAGCTCAACACAACACTTGACTACAGTGTATTGCACGATGATGCTGGTCACATAGGATAGATGAGACAGAACATAATGTCAACATGTTATTCAAACTGAATGCATTAAAAGGAAGGGTGTAAAATCCCCTCTTTCTTATCTTTCTCTTCTGAGTAAATGCTGTCTCTCCAAACACATTCTCACTGGAATTTCATGTTTCACCATCCAGATGACAGGAAGACATCCCTGTGGGCGGTTGGCATTCCAGTTATCCTAATCATTTCCCTTTTAGTCATCTTTAGCTGTGTCAAGCTTCAAAAGAAAAAAAGGTGAGTCCGCACAAGATTATCTAGAATATCTCATATTTTTGTTAGTCTTAGTAAGACAAATGGAATGAATTGTTATTATCAGAGTCATCAACTCTATATATGGTTCTGGCTTTTATAAAATAAACTGCGGGCAATGCATGCCTTAGCGCTCAGGAATGTTTATTGATAACGTCATTTTAGATTCACTGTAGTACAGTATAGTAACCTTCCCATTCTATCTGGCAGGTTGCAGGCAAGCAGCGTTGGCAACCACAGCGGACGAGAAGGACCCTTTTAGGAGCTGTGTGTAAACATCTGTCTGTTGTTGCTGACTGTGCTGATATGCACTGTAGCTGACAGCTGTTTTTGTTGAGGACTGGAGCACCTGTTGTTACTGAGCCTGGAGGTTGAACCTTGTTGAATCATTCTTTCGCAGTCATAAATAAGCTAATTAACACATGCATTATACAAGCCATGATATGGTTAATGCTGTTTAGAGGTACTGAAAAAGGCACTTTAGGTTTGAGAGATTAATGACCTCTTGTAGGAGTGTTGTGATAAGAGGTAGGTTACCTGTTGCCTGGCAACCCAAACTCCTTGTTCGGGTCAAACGCTAGGCCACGCCCACTGATGTTAGCTTCTTCTCCTCAATGAGTCTGGATTTGAGTACCTCCCTGACCCTTCACCGAACACCAACACATTCAGGGCTGTCTAATTGTTCCGGTAACTCGATGGGTTGGGCCAGAGCAAGAACACACGTGGGTAAATCGGCGGTTTGAAAATTCATCATTGGCTTTTTATACTATGATTGGTTAGAGACAATCCAATCGCTGAAGACTTTGTTTTGGACAATTCCCCTCGTCACCACAAACGACTTCAACAATGGCAGTCTCAGACTAAAGTATGTAGCGAATGACAAAGCAGAGGAAGAATTGAGTTTGAGTCGTCAGGCTAGGTTACCTCATCCTCTATTAGGACAGTGCCACCTACTGTTTGACTGTATTTTATTATAACATACACCAGGTAGAATAGATTAATCTATTTATTTTCTGTTCTAAATAATGTATTATTATTATTATTTTTATTTATTTTTTCAACCGCCTTCAATATGATAGACCTTGTTGCACTTTTGTTCAAGTTAAGTTTACAGTGTATTGTTATTATAAATCTATGGAACTACAGATAGTTATTTTTTTAATGTTATGTCAGTGTAATGTGTGAATGTATTTGAGCCCTTAGAATGTAATGGTGATAATGATATTAATGTTTGCTCTTTGTTTATTTCTTGTTTGCCAGATGGAAATCATGTTTGAGTTCCTGTTGTTATTTATTTGTATAATGTATGTTGCTTGTTGTGTCCGATTCTAATTTCCACTTGATTTGACACTGTTTATAAATCAGGCTATTATTCTCGCCTTGATCTGTACAATGTTTTAGATTGTTTAAGATTCAAAAGTATTATTTTATATGGATTTATTGTGTTACCCCGTTTTATATAAAATTATACGCTGTATTTAAAAAACAAACTGCCCATTGTCACCTTGATTACAGTAACATCACCATTTCAAATCAGGGCTAGGTTGTTATAGCTCTGTTTTACAGTAACAACGCCATTTAAAAATCAGGGGTAGGTTGTTATAGGTCTGTTTACAGTAACATTTAAAATCAGTGGGACAGCTGGAGATCGAATTTGAATATTGAAACAATGTTGCAAATAGGTTTATACAAATCTCCGCTGTTGAAAACTAAATGTTAGTCTAAAAGAAATGTGAGATAATTTCTAGATGCTTTTTATAGCGGAGATCAAGTTTATAATTTGAGACGGTGGATTGCGCAGTCAGATGGAACAGAGTAAATAGGCATTTTAATGTTGTAGATTTATTGGTAACTTGTGGAATAGACACCGGCTGGAATGCGCTTTTAACTAATCAGCATTCAGGATTAGACCCACCCGTTGTATAATAGGGAATAGAAACAATAGGCTTCAGAACACCAGCTAACTGCAACTATAAATCTCCATATTGGCATTGTTACATCACTGGCAGGATTTCCCCAAAATGGCTGAATCCCAAAACTGTCTGAAAGACCATGAACTCTGCATGCATTAATAAGGAACATTTACTGCTGTCAAACCATATGAAAACATGATACATATTTTGAAATCTGTTCTTAATTGATCTGCCTGGTAAAATAAGTAATATAAATATTATCTAATATTCCATGTTTCATCTATTCTAAGGAGTATCTGAAGTGAGAGCCACAATGCAAAAAGTCCCCAGCACTGAACCTAAAGTAAACATGGAAGTTGTGGTCAGCTGCTCAGCCACGGGAAAACCAGCACCTTGGATCCAATGGAACATTTCTGCAGCGGCACTCATAAAGACGCCTAACAACTGGACTGTCGTTAACAAAGACCAAACTGTTACAGCCATTAGCAACATCACCCTCCAACTGTTGCCAGGTTCAGGGGGATACGTGGACTGTATGGTAAACAATGGGACGAGGACACAGAGACACGAGAGAGTTCTGCTTCCTGTTCTCCCTGGAGAGAGGGAGGTTGAAGAGGGTACGTAATGTTGACGTGTCATATACTTTTAGACCATACACTTTTAGTGTCAGTTCAGTACAGAATGGTCCAACTTGAAAACGACATTGAGAAAACATCCTCATCATCCCTAGCCCTATAAATATAACGCCAAATTCATGATATTAACAATAAACATTTACATTTGGATGCATGAATTTGGCGTTCTATTTAAAGGGCTACATCATCCCCAGGGGTATGTTGTGACAGCCTTGTGATCAGCATCATCGTGCAACAGCGCAACATTCTGTTTCCTGAAAACAGAACGCAGCGAGATCAGGCAGGTTCCAAGAGGCTAATGTTGTGATCCTATTAGTGCTGTTAGTAATCTTAGGTTTAATTTGAACTACCATGGTAAAGCATCACGAGTCACTCCCTTTAAACACACTGTAGTCAAGTGTTGTGTTGAGTTCCGGGTAGTTTCCAGCCCCTCAGGGAAGCTACACGATGGATGATTGTATCATGTATCCATCATGTAGCTTCCCTGAGGGGCCGGAAACTACCCGGAGCTCAACACAACACTTGACTACAGTGTATTGCACGATGATGCTGGTCACATAGGATAGATGAGACAGAACATAATGTCAACATGTTATTCAAACTGAATGCATTAAAAGGAAGGGTGTAAAATCCCCCTCTTTCTTATCTTTCTCTTCTGAGTAAATGCTGTCTCTCCAAACACATTCTCACTGGAATTTCATGTTTCACCTTCCAGATGACAGGAAGACATCCCTGTGGGCGGTTGGCATTCCAGTTATCCTAATCATTTCCCTTTTAGTCATCTTTAGCTGTGTCAAGCTTCAAAAGAAAAAAGGTGAGTCCGCACAAGATTATCTAGAATATCTCATATTTTTGTTAGTCTTAGTAAGACAAATGGAATGAATTGTTATTATCAGAGTCATCAACTCTATATATGGTTCTGGCTTTTATAAAATAAACTGCGGGCAATGCATGCCTTAGCGCTCAGGAATGTTTATTGATAACGTCATTTTAGATTCACTGTAGTACAGTATAGTAACCTTCCCATTCTATCTGGCAGGTTGCAGGCAAGCAGCGTTGGCAACCACAGCGGACGAGAAGGACCCTTTTAGGAGCTGTGTGTAAACATCTGTCTGTTGTTGCTGACTGTGCTTATATGCACTGTAGCTGACAGCTGTTTTTGTTGAGGACTGGAGCACCTGTTGTTACTGAGCCTGGAGGTTGAACCTTGTTGAATCATTCTTTCGCAGTCATAAATAAGCTAATTAACACATGCATTATACAAGCCATGATATGGTTAATGCTGTTTAGAGGTACTGAAATGGCACTTTAGGTTTGAGAGATTAATGACCTCTTGTAGGTGAGTGTTGTGATAAGAGGTAGGTTACCTGTTGCCTGGCAACCCAAACTCCTTGCTCCGGGTCAAACGCTAGGCCACGCCCACTGATGTTAGCTTCTTCTCCTCAATGAGTCTGGATTTGAGTACCTCCCCCGACCCTTCACCGAACGCCAACACATTCAGGGCCGTCTGATTGTTCCGGTAACCGATGGGTTGGGCCAGAGCAAGAACACACGTGGGTAAATCGGCGGTTTGAAAATTCATCATTGGCTTTTATACTCTGATTGGTTAGAGACGATCCAATCGCTGAAGACTTTGTTTTGTACAATTCCCCTCGTCACCACAAATGACTTCAACAATGGCAGTCTCAGACTAAAGTATGTAGCGAATGACAAAGCAGAGGAAGAATTTAGTTTGAGTCGTCAGGCTAGGTTACCTCATCCTCTATTAGGACAGTGCCACCTACTGTTTGACTGTATTTTATTATAACATACACCAGGTAGAATAGATTAATCTATTTATTTTCTGTTCTAAATAACGTATTTAATTTATTTTTTATTTTTATTTCAACCGCCTTCAATATGATAGACCTTGTTGCACTTTTGTTCAAGTTAAGTTTACAGTGTATTGTTATTATAAATCTATGGAACTACAGATAGTTATTTTTTTCATGTTATGTCAGTGTAATTGTGTGAATGTATTTGAGCCCTTAGAATGTAATGGTGATAATGATATTAATGTTTGCTCTTTGTTTATTTCTTGTTTGCCAGATGGAAATCATGTTTGACTTCCTGTTGTTATTTATTTTTATAATGTATGTTGCTTGTTGTGTTCGATTCTAATTTCCACATGTTTTGACACTGTTTATAAATCAGGCTATTATTCTCGCCTTGATCTGTACAATGTTTTATATTGTTTAAGATTCAAAAGTATTCTTTTATATGGATTTATTGTGTTACCCCGTTTGATATAAAATTATACGCTGTATTTAAAAAAACAAACTGCCCATTGTCACCTTGTTTACAGTAACATCACCATTTAAAATCAGGGCTAGGTTGTTATAGGTCTGTTTACAGTAACATTTAAAATCAGGGCTAGGTTGTTATAGGTCTGTTTACAGTAACATTTAAAATCAGGGCTAGGTTGTTATAGGTCTGTTTACAGTAACATTTAAAATCAGGGGTAGGTTGTTATAGGTCTGTTTACAGTAACATCATTTAAAATCAGGGGTAGGTTGTTATAGGTCTGTTTACAGTAACATCATTTAAAATCAGGGGTAGGTTGTTATAGGTCTGTTTACAGTAACATCATTTAAAATCAGGGGTAGGTTGTTATAGGTCTGTTTACAGTAACATCATTTAAAATCAGGGGTAGCTTGTTATAGGTCTGTTTACAGTAACATCATTTAAAATCAGGGGTAGGTTGTTATAGGTCTGTTTACAGTAACATCATTTAAAATCAGGGGTAGGTTGTTATAGGTCTGTTTACAGTAACATCATTTAAAATCAGGGGTAGCTTGTTATAGGTCTGTTTACAGTAACATCATTTAAAATCAAAAGGTTGAATAGCAAAGGGGGTGAATAAATATGCACGCACCACTGTGGCGTCATAGGACTAGGTGCCCTGGACGGTTTTCACGGAAGAATACTGTACCAAGTTAGCTAGCTGAATAAACTAAGTTAGTCTATTCCTAGAAAACATTGAACCGCTGTAGTTTTCAACAATTATAGTTTCTGAGGTGGAAGTTGGGAGAGTTATATTTGAGTGTTTCAGTGAAACGTAAGTGAGGGAGGCCCCGCTCTCTCGCATTCCCAGATGTTTAGTTCATTTCAGTCCGATCTCCTTTGCATTATTGTAGCCATTTTCTGTAGCCTGTCAACTATGCCTCTGTCTATCCCTGTTCTCTCCTCTCCGCACAGGCTATACAAACGCCTCACACCGCGTGGCTGCTGCCTCTCTAACCTGTTGGTCCCTGCACGCACGACCCACGTGGAGTTCCAGGTCTCCGGCAGCCTCTGGAACTGCCGTTCTGCGGCCAAAAAGGCAGAGTTCATCTCAGCCTATGCTACCCTCCAGTCCATCGACTTCTTGGCACTGACGGAAACATGGATTACCACTGAAAACACTGCTACTCCTACTGCTCTCTCCTCGTCTGACCATGTGTTCTCGCATACCACGAGAGCATCTGGTCACCGGGGTGGTGGCACAGAAATCCTCATCTCTCCCAAGTGGACATTCTCTCTTTTTCTCCTGACCCATCTGTATATCTCCTCATTTGAATTCCATGCTGTCACAGTCACTAGCCCATTCAAGCTTAACATCCTTGTCATTTATCGCCCACTAGGTTCCCTTGGAGAGTTCATCAATGAGCTTGACGCCTTGATAAGTTCCTTTCCTGAGGATGGCTCACCCCTCACAGTTCTGGGTGACTTTAACCTCCCTACGTCTACCTTTGACTCATTTCTCTCTGCCTCTCTCTCCACTCCTCTCCTCTTTTGACCTCACCCTCTCACCGCCCCCCCCCTACTCACAAGGCAGGCAATATGCTTTACCTCATCTTTACTAGATGCTGTTCTTCTACTAATCTCACTGCAACTCCCCTCCATGTCTCCGACCACAACTTTGTATCCTTTTCTCTCTCGCTCTCCTCCAACACTACTCACTCTGCCCCTACTCAGATGGTAATGCGCTGTCGCAACCTTCGCTCTCTCTTTCCCGCTACTCTCTCCTCTTCCATCCTCTGCTCAATCCTTCTCCCTCCAATCTCCTGATTCTGCCTCCTCAACCCTCCTCTCCTCCCTTTCTGCATCCTTTGACTCTCTATGTCCCCTATCCTCCCGGCCGGCTCGGTCCTCCCCTCCTGCTCCGTGGCTTGACGACTCATTGCGAGCTCACAGAACAGGGCTCCGGGCAGCCAAGCGGAAATGGAGGAAAACTAGACTCCATGCGGACCTGGCATCTTTTCACTCCCTCCTCTCTTTCATTTTCTTCCTCTGTTTCTGCTGCTAAAGCCACTTTCTAACACTCTAAATTCCAAGCATCTGCCTCTAACCCTAGGAAGCTCTTTGCCACCTTCTCCTCCCTGCTGAATCCTCCTCCCCCTCCCCCCTCCTCCCTCTCTGTGGATGACTTCGTCAACCATTTTGAAAAGAAGGTTGACGACATCCGATCCTCGTTTGTTAAATCAAATGACACTACTGGTCCTGCTCACACTGCCCTACCCTATGCTTTGACTTCTTTCTCCCCTCTCACTCCAGATGAAATCTTGCAACTTGTGACGGCCGGCCGCCC
Organism: Coregonus clupeaformis; assembly: GCF_020615455.1. Classification (NCBI taxonomy): domain Eukaryota; kingdom Metazoa; phylum Chordata; class Actinopteri; order Salmoniformes; family Salmonidae; genus Coregonus; species Coregonus clupeaformis. The sequence goes on from NW_025535050.1 coordinate 16,192, forward strand.
AACAACCTGCCCGCTTGACCCTATCCCCTCCTCTCTTCTCCAGACCATCTCCGGTGACCTTCTCCCTTACCTCACCTCGCTCATCAACTCATCCTTGACCGCTGGCTATGTCCCTTCCGTCTTCAAGAGAGCGAGAGTTGCACCCCTTCTCAAAAAACCTACACTCGATCCCTCCGATGTCAACAACTACAGACCAGTATCCCTTCTTTATTTTCTCTCCAAAACTCTTGAGCGTGCCGTCTTTAGCCAACTCTCTTGCTATCTCTCTCAGAATGACCTTCTTGATCCAAACCAGTCAGGTTTCAAGACTGGTCATTCAACTGAGACTGCTCTTCTCTGTGTCACGGAGGCTCTCCGCACTGCTAAAGCTAACACTCTCTCCTCTGCTCTTGTCCTTCTAGACCTGTCTGCTGCCTTTGATACTGTGAACCATCAGATCCTCCTCTCCACCCTCTCCGAGTTGGGCATCTCCGGCGCAGCTCACTCTTGGATTGCGTCCTACCTGACAGGTCGCTCCTACCAAGTGGCGTGGCGAGAATCTGTCTCCGCACCACGTGCTCTCACCACTGGTGTCCCCCAGGGCTCAGTTCTAGGCCCTCTCCTATTCTCGCTATACACCAAGTCACTTGGCTCTGTCATATCCTCACATGGCCTCTCCTATCATTGCTACGCAGACGACACACAACTAATCTTCTCCTTTCCCCCTTCTGATAACCAGGTGGCGAATCGCATCTCTGCATGTCTGGCAGACATATCAGTGTGGATGACGGAACACCACCTCAAGCTGAATCTCGGCAAGACGGAGCTGCTCTTCCTCCCGGGGAAGGACTGCCCGTTCCATGATCTCGCCATCACAGTTGACAACTCCGTTGTGTCCTCCTCCCAGAGTGCAAAGAGCCTTGGCGTGACCCTGGACAACACCCTGTCGTTCTCCGCTAACATCAAGGCGGTGACCCGATCCTGTAGGTTCATGCTCTACAACAGGGTTCTTCAATTCCGGTCCTGGAGGGCCGAAACACTTCCGTTTTTTATTTCTACCTGGTAGTTACTTGCACTCACCTGGTGTCACAGGTCTGAATTAGCCCCTGATTAGAAGGAGAGGATGAAAAACAGAGGTGTTTCGGCCCTCCAGGACCGGAATTGAAGAACCCTGCTCTACAACATTCGGAGAGTACGACCCTGCCTTACACAGGAAGCGGCACAGGTCCTAATCCAGGCACTTGTCATCTCCCGTCTGGATTACTGCAACTCGCTGTTGGCTGGGCTCCCTGCCTATGCCATTAAACCCCTACAACTCATCCAGAATGCCGCAGCCCGTCTGGTGTTCAACCTTCCCAAGTTCTCTCACGTCACCCCGCTCATCCGCACACTCCACTGGCTTCCAGTTGAAGCTCGCATCTGCTACAAGACCATGGTGCTTGCCTACGGAGCTGTGAGGGGAACTAAACCTCCGTACCTTCAGGCTCTGATTAGTCCCTACACCCAAACGAGGGCATTGCATTCATCCACCTCTGGCCTGCTGGCCTCCCTACCTCTGCGGAAGCACAGTTCCCGCTCAGCCCAGTCAAAACTGTTCGCTGCTCTGGCACCCCAATGGTGGAACAAGCTCCCTCACGATGCCAGGACAGCGGAGTCACTCACCACCTTCCGGAGACACTTGAAACCCCACCTCTTTAAGGAATACCTGGGATAGGATAAAGTAATCCTCCTACCCCCCCTCACCCCACCCCAAAGAAATAAAAAAATAAACATATTGTAAAGTGGTTATCCCACTGGCTATAAGGTGAATGCACCAATTTGTAAGTCGCTTTGGATAAGAGCGTCTGCTAAATGACGTAAATGTAAATGTAAATCTCAGTATATCCTGTGTAGCTCAGTTGGTAGAGCATGGCGTTTGCAACGCCAGGGTTGTGGGTTCGTTTCCCACGGGGGACCAGTGTGAAAAAAATATATATGTATGCACTCTGTAAGTTGCTCTGGATAAGAGCGTCTGCTAAATGACTAAAATGTCAAATGTAAATCTTAACCTGTTCTGAAAGGCCCCAGAGTCTGCAACACCACTAAGCAAGGGGCACCACCAAACAAGCGGAGCCATGAAGACCAATGAGCTCTCCAAACAGGTCAGTGACAAAGTTATGGAGAAGTACAGATCAGGGTTGGGTTATAAAAAAATATCAGAAACTTTGAACATCCCACGGAGCACCATTAAATCCATCATAAAAAAAGGGAAAGAATATGTCACCACAACAAACCTGCCAAGAGAGGGCCGCCCACCAAAACTCACGGACCAGGCAAGGAGGGCATTAATCAGAGAGGCAACAAGGAGACCAAAGATAACCCTGAGGGACCACTTTAAGCCGTGCACTCCACAGAGCTGGGGTTTATGGAAGAGTGGTCAGAAAAAAACCATTGCTTAAAGAAAAAAATTAGCAAACACGTTTGGTGTTCGCCAAAAGGCATGTGGGAGACACCCCAAACATATGGAAGAAGGTACTCTGGTCAGATGAGACTAAAATTGAACTTTTTGGCCATCAAGGGAAACGCTATGTCTGGCGCAAACCCAACACCTGTCATCACCCCAAGAACACCATTCCCCCAGGGAAACATGGTGGTGGCTGCATCATGCTGTGGGGATGTTTTTCATCGGAAGGGACTGGGAAACTGGTCAGAATTGAAGGAATGATGGATGGCGCTAAATACAGGGAAATTCTTGAGGGAAACCTGTTTCAGTCTTCCAGAGATTTGAGACTGGGACGGAGGTTCACCTTCCAGCAGGACAATGACCCTAAGCATACTGCTAAAGCAACACTTGAGTGGTTTAAGGGGAAACATTTAAATGTCGTGGAATGGCCTAGTCAAAGCCCAGACTTCAATCCAATTGAGAATCTGTGGAATGACTTAAAGATTGCTGTACACCAGCGGAACCCATCCAACTTGAAGGAGTTGGATCAGTTTTGCCTTGAAGAATGGGCAAAAATCCCAGTGGCTAGATGTGCCAAGCTTATAGAGACATACCCCAAGAGACTTGCAGCTGTAACTGCTGCAAAAGGTGGCTCTACAAAGTGTTGACTTTGTGGGGGTGAATAGTTATGCACGCTCAAGTTTTCTGTTTTTTTACAACTTATTTCTTGTTTGTTTCACACAAAAAAATATTTTGCATCTTCAAAGTGGTAGGCATGTTGTGTAAATCAAATGATACAACCCCCCCCAAAAAAATCTAATTTAATTCCAGGTTGTAAGGCAACAAAATAGGAAAAATGTTAAGGGGGTTGAATACTTTCGCAAACCACTGTAGGTATAGGCTATATATAGCTATGTGTCAAACTCATTCCACGGAGGGCTGAGGGTCTGCAGGTTTTCACTCCACTCTCACACTTGATTTATTAATTAAGGTCACTAATTAGTAAAGAACTCCCCTCACCTGGTTGTCTAGGTCTTAATTGAATGGAAAAAACTAAAACCCGCAGACACTAGGCCCTCCATGGAATGAGTTTGACACCCCTGCTATAGGCTACAGCTGTACAGACAAGTTAAAATATGAAGGTAATGTAGTGAACTGCATGTATAGTGTAGTGAGTCACTGTATAAACTGTGTAGTGAGTCACTGTATAAACTGTGTAGTGAGTCACTGTATAAACTGTGTAGTGAGTCACTGTATAAACTGTGTAGTGAGTCACTGTATAAACTGTATAGTGTACAATGATTTAATCAGAACAAAGTAAGAGGATTGATCTATAGCCATAGCTCCTTATATTAACTGATATCCACACGTTCTGTAGTTGATGTTACTTTAATAATTCAACACGTGGAACCCATACTGCAGTCAGTTTAAAAGCCCCTTCATTCATAACTTCCTCCGACTGTACCTAGACTAGATTATAGACTAGTTCTGTACTCCCCCTTCTGACCATTCTGAGTACTACATCACCATATTGTACTCTATATTGCAGGGCTCTTCAAACCTGTTCCTGGAGAGCTACCGAGCTATAGGTTTTCAATCCAACTCTAATCTAGCACACCTGATTTTAATCATTAGCCGGTTGTGAGTTGATTTAGGCTAGATACAACTGGAGTTGGTGAAAACCTACAGGAGGGTATCTCTGAAAGAACAGGGTTGGAGAGCCCTGTTATATGGCATCCTAAAGATTGATATCATTGTGTGTCTAGTTTGGACCAGTAGTCAAACAACCTTTTCAGAGGAACATGGAGTTTGAAGACGAGGGACTGCAGAACTGCTCGATCGTCATCAGAGGAGTGTCAAGAGGAGACGAGTCCTGCTACAAGTGTCTATTTCATATCAGTGGAACGACCTGTCTCCAAGTCAATGGTCAAATCTTATTGCATAATGTAATGAGTAGGTGTTGACAGGAACAATGATAATCAATTAACCTCACTATGTCACCTATTTGATTTCCCACGTTAGATACCTGCTTTATGACTCGTGCTGTTCACTGTGATCTGTGTCTGTTGTTGTTCTGTAGAGCTGTATGGACCCTCACTCCTCATCACACAAACCAACAACAGTCACACCACTCTGTCCTGTTCTGCTACTGGACGACCTGCTCCTATAGTGACCTGGGATGACATGATGATAGAACATTCCACCACGGTCGATGTCACCCATCCCAATGGAACTATCACTGTGACAACTACTGCAACAGTGGCAGTGGCCAGTCTAACTGACAAAGACACCAAGGTTAAGTGTGTGGTGTCTTCTGGTGGTGCCACTAAGGAGGTTTCTGTGGAGATTCCAGTCAGTGATCAAGTCTCATTGGCTGGTGAAAGAGGCCATGGTTTGTCAATACATACATAATAATTGGCATGATTATAAACATGTTGGCATGTTTTTTGTGTTTATTTTTTGTGGGCTAGGTCTATCTCAAGTCTCCAATATATGGATCAGTGGAAATTCAGTGATTGTAATGGTGCCAAGTCATAGTCAACCTATTTACTTATTTTAATAGTGCCAAGTCATAGTCAACCTATATTACTGGTATAGTGCCAAGTCATAGTCAACCTATATTACTGTTATAGTGCCAAGTCATAGTCAACCTATATTACTGTTATAGTGCCAAGTCATAGTCAACCTATATTACTGTTATAGTGCCAAGTCATAGTCAACCTATATTATTATTGTTATAGTCAACCTATATTACTGTTATAGTGCCAAGTCATAGTCAACCTATATTACTGTTATAGTGCCAAGTCATAGTCAACCTATATTATTATTGTTATAGTCAACCTATATTACTGTTATAGTGCCAAGTCATAGTCAACCTATATTACTGTTATAGTGCCAAGTCATAGTCAACCTATATTATTATTGTTATAGTCAACCTATATTACTGTTATAGTGCCAAGTCATAGTCAACCTATATTACTGTTATAGTGCCAAGTCATAGTCAACCTATATTACTGTTATAGTGCCAAGTCATAGTCAACCTATATTACTGTTATAGTGCCAAGTCATAGTCAACCTATATTACTGTTATAGTGCCAAGTCATAGTCAACCTATATTACTGTTATAGTGCCAAGTCATAGTCAACCTATATTACTGTTATAGTGCCAAGTCATAGTCAACCTATATTATTATTGTTATAGTCAACCTATTTTCTTACCATCTTATGCTTTACCTGCAAATCTTTCTATTATACTGGTCATTTTCAATCTCTTTCATCACAGGTGCAGTGATTGGTTCATTGCGTCTCTGCTGTATGCTGTGGAGCCGTGGCAGTGTTGTGGTGCAAAGGGAGAAATTAAAATGTTGTTTATAAGATGTAATGTTGTTTACCCAAACTTACCCCCATGAACCCTCAATCTTTAGCTGGGTCAGACCAGGAAGATCTGGTTTTTATTCAGATATCTGAGAGAAAGTACAGTTTTACTGCGACATTGATTGTCAAACTTACTTTTCCAGAAAACCATGAATGATGTTATGCTGGAATATGTGCTGTACCTTCCAGTGGAATATGGGATTTGACTGCTTTCAGATTACTTTATCAAATGTTCTCCTTTTTGATGCACAGAGCCTGATAACCCTGAAATCAGGAGGACTCTCGCAACTAGATTCATTATGATTACAGTGCCTTCGGAAAGTATTCAGACCCCTTGACTTTTTCCACATTTTGTTAGGTTACAGCCTTAATCGAAAATTGATGAAGTTGTTTTTTCCCTTCATCAATCTACACACAATATCCCATAATGACATAGCAAAAACAGGTTTTTAGAATTTGCTGATTTATTACAAAATAAAAAACTGAAATATTAAATTTACATAAGTATTCAGACCCTTTACTCAGTATTTTGTTGAAGCACATTTGGCAGCAATTACAGCCTTGAGTCTTCTTGGGTAAGATGCTACAAGCTTGGCACACCTGTATTTGGGGAGTTTTTCCCATTCTCTGCAGATCCTCTCAAACTCTGTCAGGTTGGATTGGGAACGTTGCTGCACAGCTATTTTCAGGTCTCTCCAGAGATGTTCGATCGGGTTCAAGTCCGGGCTTTGGCTGGGCCATCTGACCAGATAATCTTGTTTCTCATGGTCTGAGAGTCTTTAGGTGCCTTTTGGCAAACTCCAAGCGGGCTGTCATGTGCCTTTTACTGAGGAGTGGCTTGCCACTTTACCATAAAGGCCTGATTGGTGGAGTGCTGCAGAGATGGTTGTCCTTCTGGAAGGTTCTCCCATCTCCACAGAGGAACTCTAGAGCTCTGTCAGAGTGATCATGGGGTTCTCCCCCGATTGCTCAGTTTGGCCGGGCGGCCAGCTCTAGGAAGAGTCTTGGTGGTTCCAAACGTCTTCCATTTAAGAATGATGGAGGCCTCTGTGTTCTTGGGGACCTTCAATGCTGCAGACATTTTTTGGTACCCTTCCACAGATCTGTGCCTCGACACAATCCTGTCTCTGTGCTCTACGGACAATTCCTTTGACCTCATGGCTTGATTTTTGCTCTGATATGCACTGTCAACTGTGGGACCTTATATAGACAGGTGTGTGCCTTTCCAAATCATGTCCAATCAATTGAATTTACCACAGGTGGACTCCAATCAAGTTATAGAAACATCTCAAGGATGTTAAATGGAAACAGGATGCACCTGAGCTCAATTTTGAGTCTCATAGCAAAGGGTCTGAATACTTATGTAAATATGGTATTTATGTTTTATTTTGTGAACATTTGCAAAAAAATCTAAACCTGTTTTTGCTTTGTCATTATGGGGTATTGTGTGTAGATTGCTGAGAATTTATTTTAATTTAAATCCATTTTAGAACAAGGCTGTAACGTAACAAAATGTGGAAAAAGTCAAGGGGTCTGAATACTTTCCGAAAGCACTTAAATGCTATATTATAATGTTTTTGGCTGTTTGCAAAAACTATCTATTTGCAGATATTCCTTTTGAAGGTTGCATTGCAAATTCAAACATTTTACTCAAACTACAATATGTTCCACAATGACCCATTGGCAGGTTTTGCGTTAAACCTTTTTGGTTCACTGTACAGACGCACTCTTCCCCAGAAAGATCTCTCAATTTACCAAATTGAAATGTGACAATTCTTCTTTGTTCTTTCTCAGGAACTACTGAGCATGGTGTTGGTTGAGCAGGGCCCACACTACTTCAAGTCTGAGGCAGAGTTACCGCACAATGTCTGCTCTGGCGCTCAGCTAACCTACTTAGCTGTATATAAATATTGATCTGTCTGTCTGTCTATACTTTGAAGTTAGGCTTCTTGAGCTTAGGATTATACATCAAACTGGTTTTATACAAAATAGACAAACTCAAGATAACATAAGAAGAACCCTCTATAGATCATTAACAATATAGACATCCAGTAGAAAAGAAGAGTTCCCTTTTGGTTTAGCCTGACTACCCGTCCACATCACTCTGGCCAAACGCCACGCCCACTTTCTTCTCCACGTGAGTCTGGATTTGCTTTCCTCCCCAACCTGTTCTAGAATCTGACTGTTCTGATTGGTCCCAGAAGCCGATGGGTTGGGCCAGAACCAGCCTGCACGAATCATGAATCACGTCATTGGCTTTGATACTCTGATTGGTTAGAAACAATCCAATCGCTGATGAATTTGTTTTGTACAATGCCCCTAATTTTGAAGTCAGCACAGATTACTTCTAGTATTGCAGTTTCAGACTAAATGTACGGAGTGATCAATAGAGCAGCGGAATTAAATTCAGGATGAGTTATCAGGCAAATTCTTGTTAGTCTCGACATGGAAAAACCTATTGACTGAAACTGGAACTTCCTCTATGCTTCAACAACAAATCAAAGCGGATCATTCAAACTCTGTATTCTGAACCTCTTGCTAAAGCAGTAAAACTATAGGATAAGATAAACCTAGAAATGGCAACAAGACAAGGTTGACCCCGATCCTTGCAACTATTGCGTTATCTAACCACTAGCTCAATCCATGTTTTCCAAGGTAATTTGCGTGTGTGATGGTGTAAGAGTAAAATAGAATCTCCTAAATATTTTTCTATGATTTATTATTAAGCGTGTCGGGCAGCTGTAACACTGAGCAACTGACTTGGAAACCTGCTGATCCATGTTAGGTGTGTGTGTGTGCACGCGTTTGCGGCCATTTGATCAGTTTCTGTTTCTCTTGCAGTTGGAGGTGCCTTGGCCTGCTGCAGAGATGATGTCCCCTGGAACGCCTGAGCCCCTCACCACATCTAGTGACTTTGTTTGGACAGGAACTACTACTAATTACTACACCGTGGGCCGTCACTGTGATAGAGTGATAACACATTTCAAATTATTTATTTAAATGTTATTTTTTGTGGGAGGGCGTCACCAGTTAAGCATGGAATACAATACAGTACAATAATACAGTTCACACTCAAACAGATTAGCCTACTGGTTAGTTTCATTTATTTACCCAAGAGAACATATAGCTAGCCAAATCTATGGGCTTTTATGTTTTTCTGTCGTGCGTAATGTGCTTATATCATATATGTAGCTTATTGGATAACGGCACAATCATTTGGGCTTTTTGGGGCTTGGGTTCATTAAATGTCGTTAATGTAGGGCTCATGCATTTTTTTAAATATATGGCTCATCAGGCTCAGGTAGCATCAGGTTTGAATGTTCATGCTGATCAAAGCTCTAATCAAATCCAGACATGTATATGCGTTATAATGTTTTTGAATGACAATTCCAGTTTTGGCGGAAAATACTGGGTTACCCGGGAAAAAAGGTGATTTATTCTTGGGATGGAACATTTGTATAATAACGGGAAAATATTCAAACCTAATGCGCATACAGATTGATTCACAAGACACCAACCAAGTAACTTACATATACGGTATCTTCATTAGGCCTAATGGCATTTTATGTCCATGATATGAAGTTTCTTGTAGTGACTCAGTAAGCCTAATTGTAAAAGTAAGCCTCAAAAGTGCCATGTTTGTACAGTTTATTATGTGGAGGACACATTTAGGCAGCCAGGACCATATGTCAGGCCCGCTCCGTAGGCCGCACTGTAGGCCAAGCTCTTACTGCAGTCCAGTGCCATGGACATCTTTGAAGTTTGGCCTCTAGTAATTTAGGAGGGCAACTTTATGAAGGCCTCCTCACAATGGCCTTATCATACGAGGCTCTACAGAAAAAAAAAGAAAAAAAAAGACAGGCTATTTTTATTGTTCACATTATTTGCATTGATGATGTATTGAAGTCAAGTGGTTCAATATTCAAATGCAGTTTGATGTACCACACAGGACAGATTGGAAAAAGCGACGGTCGGTGGAACTCTGGTGCCACCAAGTGGACAATTGCTTCAGTTCCTTTGTGGCAGCAATGCTACCAGAGATATTTGATACAAGATCAAATGTTATGTCAATATTATTATCTCCAAATTGTTCCCCCCCCACCCCCCACCCGTGATATATTATTATTCCAATTGAGCTGTTAATCTGGTTTTAATTTAACAACGCTTTCTCTCATTTCCGATTGGAGGGCGGATCACCACGTGACTTTAGAACCTACCAACTTGTTACTTTGTAACAGTCAAACGTGGTTATTCCCGACGTTGATCAACTCCCAATCTATGCCACCATTTTCTAAAAACATTATCTTTGATATTTGGCGGAAAGCTTACCGAGCTCATTTTGGTGTAACCATCGTCGAATTTGACGTGTCGGAGAACGGCCCCTTCCTCCCGAAAGCATTGCGGTATCGCTTCTCGGCCTTTTGGCTAAGATCAAGATCGAGTGCAGTACAAAGGCGATCCTGAAGGTGGAGCGATGTCGTCATTTGCCACTTCACAGTCGGTAGCAGCTGGACTGAAGAACACTGCGTTTTCAATGGACTGGAAAATAAAGTTTGATGGAGAGATTTCATTTTGGAAAATAAGTTATTTTTGGACCTCTACGGCTGACAGCAGATGATGTGCACTGTCTGCAACAAAACACACCCGAGAAGTTCTATGATGTGTCTTTCTACACCATCACCATGCTGGAGGAGGTGAGAGGGCTCTTCCGAGCGAACGCGACAGCACCCACCCTCAGTAGTTTTCAAGTTGAGTCCCTGTGCAGGCACAATCTGAGGGTGCTAACCGTGCACATGTTCAACCCCTGGGTCACTGAAGAAACACTAGTGTGCTACCTCAGCCGGTACGTGACCATCTTGCCAGGAGTGAGAAATATTAAGGACGCCCTAGGCATCTGGACAGGGAAGAGGCAGTTTCGCGTGCTGCTAAAGGAAGACGAGAGCGGCCATGATGGCTACCTCCATCCTCCCGCGTCTTTTTCTATCGGTGCAGACAGGGGTTACCTCATGTATGCTGGGCAGCCTCGTTTTTGCAGGAAGTGCAGCACGTACGGGCACCTCGCTGATGCCTGCACCCAGACAAGGTGCAGAAACTGTGGGACCCTCGGCCATGTAATGACGGATTGCACCGTGCCTAAGCGCTGCAGTCTGTGCAGCTCAGAGGAGCACCTGTTCCGTCACTGCTCAAAGGCAGCCCCCTCTTACACCAGAGCGGTGAGCGGGAAAAGAGCAGATGAGGGAGAAGTTATAGAGCTACGCACTATTGAGGAGGTCGTGGAGGAGCTAGTGATGGAGAGAGAACGGCGAGAGTCTGAGGAGAGCGGGAGTGAGGCACCATCATCACCTCATGAGGAGAACGGAGCGGGGGACAGGAGTTGGAGCAAGCAAATGGAGGAGGCTACGGGAGAGCCCACCGCGCCCTCTGCTCCGGAGAGCTGGACCACGGTGGGAGAGGGGAGGAAGTGCTCTGTCAAGAGGAAGCAGATGAGCCCTGTTTCCCCACTCATCCGCATGGAGGCGACGGAGGAGTCCGCCCTGGGGGGGAATCGTTACAGTTGTTTTGCAAGCGGGGAGTCTGAGGAGAAAAGCGCGGGAAACCCGGGCAGCGCAGAGGAGACTCTGCTTTCCCTGTCAGGCGCGAGCTCTACCGACAGCAGCGGTCTCGCACCCAGCGGTGTTCCAGCACCCACACTGACTGAGGAGGAAAGTGTTTTCCCGACCCCTATCTTTGTGGACAGTGTTAAGTTGCGTCAATTCAAATCTGGTATTAGGAACAAAAGAGGTCAATACACGTCTTCTAAAATAGACTAGTATTTTAATTAATGCAAACCACTTCAATGGTAAATATGATGTTCGTATATACGGGTCCACTGAAATACCACACAGGGCACTCAGAGAACTGATCCATTGTTCTAAGTTCTTCTTCAAATACTCTGACAGAGATAGTTCCCGCTCCCTGCTGGCCAATCAGAGTAGAGACTGAGCGTGGTTTAGACTTACTCAGCCTATCGTTGGCGCACAGGCTGGTCCCAGCCCCTTGGCGCTTCACTGTTGCACACTGTTGCCAGGCATAAGTTGTTATCATCACAACTTGTAGAGTCAGCACCTTTTTGCAGTACATGTCCTTGAGCGCGGTTTAACAAAGAGACAGTGTGTATGTGTCTGTGAGAAATACAAGTCTGTCTCACCCTACTCCCTAACATTCCTCACATGAATCACAGCTTGTTATGTTAAACAATTTATATCAGTACAGTACAAACCTATTATGTTTAATCATTAATGCATTCTTTCTAAGCTAGGCATCACATCCAGTTATAAGAAAATAGAACCCCACAGTCCCCCTTTTCACACCCACTGGGTGTGAACCCAAAACAAGAAAACCCAAAATAAGAAATTTCAGGAAAATTCAGGAATCCCCCTATTGACACCCTCTAGGGTGTCACTCATTAAAATACAATACAAACAAATAAAATCACAATTTTATTAATAGGCAATAATGATAATAAAAAGGCCTTCAGTCCTTCCATCTACACCCAACTTGTACTAGGTCGGCTACCAGCCACCCAAGAACTTCAAACCTTCACATAAGGAAAGACAAACATTCACAATGGTTAACTTGATTAATAAAGCATAAAACACAGGATTAATAGAACACAAAACACAAGATTATTAAAACATAAAACACAAACAGGGAAGTAAATTTTGGCCCCCAATCCCTCTAGGGCAGGGGTGTCAAACGTCCGGCCCGCGGGCCGGATCAGGCACGCAAACGGGTTTAATCCGGCCCGCGAGATGATTTTGTAAAGTATAAAAATGCGCTGCAATTTTCCAATAAAATTAACTGCTGTTCCAATTGCGTCCACTGGATGGCGCAATAGCAATTGTGTTAAGCAAGCAAACTGTTTATACCGGGGCAGAGCAAGTAGGTCAAGTCTGTGTTTACTCACAGCCGAGACATCAGTGACGCTGCAGTGAAAGCTAGCTACCTCATTGCTAATGAAATCGCAGTGGCTTCAAAACCATTTAGTGAGGGTGAATTTGTAAAAACATGCATGATGAAGGCAGCGGAGATTGTGTGCCCTGAAAAGCGTCAGGCTTTTGTAAATATCAGCCTGACAAGAAACACAGTTGCAGACAGGATTTCCGATCTTTCAGTGGATTTGGACAGCCAGTTGAAGCAAAAAGTAAAGTCATTTATTGCGTTTTCGGTTGCAATTGATGAAAGCACGGACATTACAGATGTTGCACAACTGGCCATTTTCATCTGCGGAGTTGATGACACATTGACCGTCACCGAGGAGTTCGTGGAGTTGGTGCCGATGACAGATACAACGACAGCAGCTGATATTTTTACCGCACTCGTCGGCGCGCTGGACAGGGTCGGAGTGGACTGGTCCCGCGCTGTCAGCCTGGCTACAGATGGTGCGCCCTGCCCTCAATGATCGGGAAAAAAGCAGGCGTTGTGACAAAGTTCAGAGAGAAAGCTCAAGGCTCACGCACAAGCACTTGAATCACATCCTGAAGTTGGCTGCCACTCAGGATGTGACGCCTGATATTGATGCGCTGGTGAAAGCTAAAAGATGCCAGGTATCAGGAGTCAAATAAACTATGCAACCCCACTTAAAGTGCTACATGAGACACCCTGATATAGTTCTGTGATCTGTGATATACTTCTGTGAATCACTGAGGCATTGTGTGTTTGTGTGTTCTTTGTCCTCAGAACTTTCAAATAACTTGAGGTGTTTTATGATTAATAGTGATGTTGTGCTTTTGGACACACTGTCCTCAGGCTCCAGCTTTATGTTTATATGTTTTTATGTTGATGTGCTATTGTTTTTAATTGTTTTTATTTTATTTGTATATTTAACCTATTTTTGACTATGTGGTTCTTGCACTTGTTTGGGGAACAGGATTTCATTCTTTTTATCTACATTTCTGCCTGAGAAATGACCCCCTGATATAGTTCTGTGATCTGTGAAACAGTTCTGTTAATCACTGAGGCATTGTGTGTTTGTGTTCTTTTTATTTAGAATTTTCAAATAAACTTGACGTGTTTTATGATTAATAGTGACGTTGTGCTTGTACTATTTTGGACACACTGTCCTCAGGCTCCAGCTTTATGTTGTATGTTGATCGTATTAAAACAAAGAAAACAATCTGAAGTTGTTGTTTTTAAGTTATATATACCATGATTTTTCCGGTCCGGCCCACTTGGGAATAGATTTTCCTCCATGTGGCCCCTGAGCTAAAATGAGTTTGACACCCCTGCTCTAGGGTGTCACTCCACCAAGCCTGGTAGGTCATATCCTTCATTCCTTAGGTCGGAGTCCGGGATTGGGCCGTATCTCACCATCTGTTGGGAAACCGCCTGCTCTATTGCCTTGCTCACCAACCCTCGGACACAGGGAATAAGACAACATCCACAAAGAACAAGTATCCCCATAGAAGCTATAACTTCACCCAGAATAGTTACAACAATAGTTTTCCATTTACCAAATATGTTATCAAACCAACTGTTTAGGGAGCTATCAATACCAGAGTTCTCAGCCAGTTCGTTCGCCAGCGTGGTGAGTCCCTGAAGCGCTTTGGTCACGGACCCGTCCGGTGCTGTATTGTTGGGGATGAAAGTACAGCACATAGATCCAAACAGAACACAAACTCCGCCCCGCTCAGCCAAAAGCATATCTAAAGCTATTCTATTCTGCCATGCCATTAAGCTAGTTGCCGCTGTCTGCTCAGCCAATCCCTTTATTGCATCACGAGTGTGGTTTATAAATCTTTGCTGGTTATAGTAAATATAATTTATCCAATCTACGTTTTTATTAATTGTTGACCACCAGAAAAGACTTGATTCAAACCCAGCTGCGATCTGATTCCTAGCTTTGAATTCTTCTGGAACCCCTCGAGGTACTCCTATCCCATCAATATATATATCCTTTCATCAAAGGATCCCGGGAGGAGGTCCCACTTTCTACGTGACAACTCACCAGTCTCTGACACGTTTGATTGTTTGCGTATGTAGGTGAGTTCACAATCTGTTATCACCACACAACCATCAGATGTAAGCACGGGCCTGGTTTTGGTTCCTAAAATCCTCTGGCTGCAACAAAGAGGAGAGATTAGTCATGGTCTCTTTAGTTGTGACATTCTCTGTGTGGGAGCAGGAGCTAAGATGCCCTACCCTGTATCCTATCTTATTAGTCCTAGAAAAACAATAATAAGAATCCCCTGAGACTTCAAACGGAGGCAACCTAGGTCGGGGTGACTTTGTTATCGGGGGATACAGATAGTGCAAGTTACTACAAGACTCCTTCACCACATTCCCAGGTGGCTTGAACAATTTAATCATGGAGGATAAACCTGACGGAGAGTTAAAGCCTGTCAAGGGGAACGGAGTAGTTGTTAACCTTGGTTTGGCTGTCCCACAGGCATAACAGTCCTCTTTAGACATAGTTCTTGCCGTATACTGAATCCATTCTAACCCCAAGTTAGGATCTCTATACCCTGTCTCCACCTGTACTACTTCCTTCAGGTCTATAGTTTGCACTATCTTCACCACAGCCCCGGTCTCACTACCTCCCTCAGAGAGGTTTACTCTATAGGGTGCCCCAGTTGAAGAGGATATCTCACTTGTCAGGTCTGTAACCTGTTTTAGCGTAATTCAGACTTTCAGACAGTACATACCCTTATATGGGTCGCACTGCCATTTCTGGTAATTCCCTACTTTCACAATACTACACCTGTCCTTAAACTGTGTATGGAGATTGACATACCCCCCCCCCTGCTCGGTATGAGCAACTACATAGTCCCAGGATGTACATGGTGACATACATATATATCTCCCATCCTTTACGATACTACCAGCCAGTAGTCCCCAACTGGTCCGCAAAGACCTCAAAAGGTGATGTCCTTCCCTAAAGTCCCTAGTACTTCCCCTTTCCCTACGTCTAGCTGTCTCCTATGCCTTCGTAGACTGTGCTCAGGTATTATTTTATCAACTTGTGTTAGGTTAACTACTACTTCTGGCGGATCAGGAGGGTTTGAGTGTGTTAGGAATATGGCCCCCACAATCAGACAGCTACCTACCGTCAGGAGACCTGTGAATCCCCACCCTCGCCCTGAGAACATGTCAGACGCCAGAGGCCAACCCATTGCTTTACCTTCTATCGAACTCACACAGGGATGATCAGACAGGGTAAGGGAATCTTCGTTAAGGAGCCAACCCCCGAGCCCTAGTGGTGATCGGTTCTTTCTCCTAACTCTGTATTTGTTCGTCAGGTGTAGCTGGGTTTACCTTTTTGCAGTGTGTGACATGCACCCAGGTGGATCTCTCAGCTATTCTAATGGCAAAGGCAGTGACCAATAGGACTTGGTAGGGCCCTTCCCAACAGGCCTGCTTCCAGTTTTTCTTCTTTATGGACTGGATGCTCACCAGTCACCTGGTTAGATAGAGTGGGTCACCTTCTCCTTTAGTTCACCTGTGGGGCACAAAACCTCTGACATACGGGTGTGGTTAATAAACTATCTTCACACATGTTCAGCTCTCAATTTTTTAAAAGTATTTTGTCCTCTCCTTCGTATATATTTATTATTTAATCCTACCATCTCCTTATCATCTCCTACCATCCCCCTTTTGACACATGTTTTGCTCATGTGTCAATATTACCACCTACCTAAACAATCACTTAGGTAATATTGGTAATTTATCATCCAATTGCTATCCCTTATTTTTATGTTTGAGACTGTCTCTTGCTTCTTTATTGCTCCTATCTTCCTGATCTCATTACTAAATAAATGATCTAGGTAATAGCTGTTTCGCATTAGATTGTGCCTTCCTGATTACTGCAGCTCATTGCATTAATTTAGTTTCAATTACCAACTTGTTGTTTATTAAAGCATACTAAAAATGAAATTTAAATGACAACATTTGATAATACCTCAATTTACTTCTATCCCGTAAAAGTAATCCAAGATTAGTACAATTGACTAGCAACAGGTATCCCTCATTCAGGGAAAGCTCTCTCTCTCTCCTGTTATTTTATGGTTCAAATCATATATATTATTACCAAATTATAATCTTCTTCACACTTTTCACAGTATTATAAATTACCCTCAATTTAGTAAAATAAACTATCTTAAAGTCCTCCTCTCATGCCTTTAGAATTTACTAGTGTGGATGATTAATTAACACCAGAAAGTTAAAACAGAGTTCAGAGGCAATTGAAATTATTCAACGAACTGTTCCATCCCATAGTATACAAAACATTACCATTATTCTAAATATTTCATAAATGTTACTTATCCAAAGTGTTCATTAAGTCCTCATGACATTCATTCTCATAAGAAATCATATACAGTGGGGAGAACAAGTATTTGATACACTGCCAATTTTGCAGGTTTTCCTACTTACAAAGCATGTAGAGGTCTGTCATTTTTATCATAGGTACACTTCAACTGTGAGAGACGGAATCTAAAACAAAAATCCAGAAAATCACATTGTATGATTTTTAAGTAAGTAATTTGCATTTTATTGCATGACATAAGTATTTGATCACCTACCAACCAGTAAGAATTCCGGCTCTCACAGACCTGTTCGTTTTTCTTTAAGAAGCCCTCCTGTTCTCCACTCATTACCTGTATTAACTGCACCTGTTTGAACTCGTTACCTGTATAAAAGACACCTGTCCACACACTCAATCAAACAGACTCCAACCTCTTCACAATGGCCAATACCAGAGAGCTGTGTAAGGACATCAGGGATAAAATTGTAGACCTGCACAAGGCTGGGATGGGCTACAGGACAATAGGCAAGCAGCTTGGTGAGAAGGCAACAACTGTTGGCGCAATTATTAGAAAATGGAAGAAGTTCAAGATGACGGTCAATCACCCTCGGTCTGGGGCTCCATGCAAGATCTCACCTCGTGGGGCATCAATGATCATGAGGAAGGTGAGGGATCAGCCCAGAACTACACGGCAGGACCTGGTCAATGACCTGAAGAGAGCTGGGACCACAGTCTCAAAGAAAACCATTAGTAACACACTACGCCGTCATGGATTAAAATCCTGCAGCGCACGCAAGGTCCCCCTGCTCAAGCCAGCGCATGTTCAGGCCCGTCTGAAGTTTGCCAATGACCATCTGGATGATCCAGAGGAGGAATGGGAGCAGGTCATGTGGTCTGATGAGACAAAAATATAGCTTTTTGGTCTAAACTCCACTCGCCGTGTTTGGAGGAAGAAGAAGGATGAGTACAACCCCAAGAACACCATCCCAACCGTGAAGCATGGAGGTGGAAACATCATTCTTTGGGGATGCTTTTCTGCAAAGGGGACAGGACGACTGCACCGTATTGAGGGGAGGATGGATGGGGCCATGTATCGCAAGATCTTGGCCAACAACCTCCTTCCCTCAGTAAGAGCATTGAAGATCGTCGTGGCTGGGTCTTCCAGCATGACAACGACCCGAAACACACAGCCAGGGCAACTAAGGAGTGGCTCCGTAAGAAGCATCTCAAGGTCCTGGAGTGGCCTAGCCAGTCTCCAGACCTGAACCCAATAGAAAATCTTTGGAGGGAGCTGAAAGTCCGTATTGCCCAGCGACAGCCCCAAAACCTGAAGGATCTGGAGAAGGTCTGTATGGAGGAGTGGGCCAAAATCCCTGCTGCAGTGTGTGCAAACCTGGTCAAGACCTACAGGAAACGTATGTTCTCTGTAATTGCAAACAAAGGTTTCTGTACCAAATATTAAGTTCTGCTTTTCTGATGTATCAAATACTTATGTCATGCAATAAAATGCAAATTAATTACTTAAAAATCATACAATGTGATTTTCTGGATTTTTGTTTTAGATTCCGGCTCTCACAGTTGAAGTGTACCTATGATAAAAATTACAGACCTCTACATGCTTTGTAAGTAGGAAAACCTGCAAAATCGGCAGTGTATCAAATACTTGTTCTCCCCACTGTATACCCCAAACTCAGCCAAAACCGAAAAACTCCATAAAATTCACTGTGCGTGCTCCTCTAAGACCTATCACCCTTGACCTGCTGAAAACCCCCAAAAATTGAAACAACAAGGCTTTATAAACATCATACTAGGTGTGTTGTTTTTTGCTTGAAAACCCCAATTTGAAAAACAACAACCACAAATAGCCAGGCCCCACTTAAATACTGCCTTACTTCACTACTGCTCCCCCTAGCCCTGGGCAACATTCCAATGAGATAAGCTAATTCTCTTTCTCCTGGTTATAATCTAAAGATGGGAGTACACACAAAACATGATACAGATATCCCCAGTCCTAACCCATCAATAATTGTTTGTATCAATCTAATTCCTCATAACTAATCCATAAAACCACTCAAAATTCCTCGAGTATACAATTATTATTTAATTGATTACCCTAACTCTGCTACATGTGATCTCATCTCAAATGATCCATTATCAATGATTTGTTCAACCCCCTAGGAAAATCTGTCTCCCCTTCTATTGTTCCTGTCCCCCCTGTAAATGTCACACTTCACTTTTTTAGACAATACAATCACGGTTACATCAAAAGTAATGCAATGTCTATATTAGGGTGTAAGGTAAATTATTCCTGTTTTCTTTTTCAGCTAAACGTTTTATATCCCTCAGTTAATGGTATTTTCTCCCTAATATATCTTCATACTCTTTCTCTTTCCCTAAATGAGATTTAATCCCTTTCCTTTCCTCTACTATCCTTCTATCATTACTGGATCAATGATAATAACTGTAATAACTATCAATAATAATTGTAATAACTATTTCACATTAAAATTGTGCCTTTTTTCTGATAATGTTATAATTGTAGCTTATTCCATCACTTTAGTTTAAAATATAAGTTTGTTTATGTAACAAATCCAGAACCCACCACAGGCTGGCACTATTCCCCCAGCACAACAGCCAATGCCACTTGCTTCCCCGTAACGAAAATAAATTTACCAACTATTTGTATTTTCCCGCTAAACCATTTCAGTTCGCTATTCAATTTCTTTAACTGTTCTCTCTGATTAGGCCCTAATTAATAAAACAAATACTTGCTATCGTTGATAAGCATACATTTAATGATGTTCCTAACATTTGAACTATCTCTCACCCCTCCCCTTGCTCCTTTCTATCCAACAGGGAAGGGGCGGGGACCTAGTAACATATTTTCATAGACCTTTCTAGAATACTTCTACTTAAGCTATCTAATTCAACCTTTCACATTTCCCAATCCACATAGTAATCTAGGTCTATAGCCCCAAGGCGAAAGCTTTACCCACTGTCCCTACCTGTGTTCGAACCAGGGACCCTCTACATACATTGCTAGTCACTCCACACCATCTGCGATTCTCTTAAAGCAACTACTTCCAGTTCATAGAGCATATGTAGTCACCAAGAGTCACCAAATGAAAATCGCACTAGCTTTCACCCCAGCAAAAAACTCTCTCTCCCTTCACCCATTCCCTATTGAATAAGTGAGTTTTTCTATTTAACCCCAAAACACCCCCAAAACACGCTACAAATCGTCCATTCAACATTACCAAAAAAAATACTCAGTAGCATCCGGTCACCACCCACACCAGCCGTTGAATTCACTGATACACACAGACTTCACATCATGCCACCGAAATGCCAAATAAACCATAATAGTTCAATGGAGCCCCCTATTAGCTCTCCACTATCTATACATTACTTCCATAACCACATTAGTTATGGTCCGATTACCCATTAAACCTTATCACATGATCAAACAACGGCACAACCTTAAACTCATATGGGGCGGCAGGCAGCTTAGTGACCAATAGCGCCGCGCCAACAACCGAGAGGTCGCCGGTTCCAATCCCCGAGCCGACCAGGCGAAACATCTGCCGATGTGCCCCTGAGCAAGGCACTCAACCCCAATCGCTCCCATAAGTCGCTCAGGACAAGAGCGTCTGCCAAATTACCAAAAATGCAAATGTAGTTCAGTCACACAATTCATCACTTTAGCTTTATGTTCCCAATTGTTATTAACGGGTTATACGGTTTAACATTTATATTTAAGTCATTTAGCAGACGCTCTTATCCAGAGCGACTTACAGTTAGTGAATACATATTTTTTTTTATACTGGCCCCCCGTGGGAATCGAACCCACAACCCTGACGTTGCAAACGCCATGCTCTATCAACTGAGCTACATCCCTGCCGGCCATTCCCTCCCCTACCCTGGACGACGCTGGGCCATTGTGCGCCGCCCATGAGTCTCCCGGTCGCGGCCGGCGGCGACAGAGCCTGGATTCGAACCAGGATCTCTAGTGGCACAGTTAGCACTGCGATGCAGTGCCTTAGACCACTGCGCCACTCAGGAGTACAACCACAAACCCAACAGTTATCCCCAAATTATACAGTTTGAACAGCCACAGACGTCTTTGATTCCCAATTCGTTTTCTATCAAGGTATACAGGTTTATCATTCACACTCTCATGTATACCACAACACTCGCACTGTCTAACTATTTTAAAGTACCTCCTATGAGCCTAGTCATAGCTCGCACTCCCATGGGTTTAACCATCACAATTATCAAACATTTGCATAGTATATTATGAAATCGAAGTAGTATACTGTAATCGTTATTTATAGTACAATAAGGTTCACTTACATCAAACAGGTGCTTCACAAAATTAATTTGGATAAAGCCAATGTGCAGAACTTTAGTTACATAACAATAGGTGTCTGCTTACCTGTTTTTAGAAGCCCGGGCACTTTGTGAAACACACGGTTCGACGACAGCGATGTCCAATGGGCTGGATGAATTCCAGCGAAGATCCGCTACCAGATCACAGTTGGAGGTCACCAATTGTTAGAAATTGCGTAATTCAAATCTGGTATTGGAATAAGAGAAAATCAAGAGATATTCAATCCAAGCTAAATTTATTATATGCAAAATGTATGTATGATAAGTATGTTGGTTCGTATACGGGCTCACTGAAATACCACGCAGGGCAGACAGAGAACTGATCCATTGTTATGAGTTCTTCTTAAAATACTCTGACAGAGATAGTTCCCGCTCCCTGCTGGGCCTATCAGAGTAGAGACTGAGCGTGGATTTAGACTTACTCAGCCAATCCGTTGGCGCACTGGCTGGTCCCAGCCCCTTGGCGCTCCACTGTTGCACACTGTTTCCAGGCATAAGTTGTTATCATAACAACCTGTAGAGTCAGCGCCCATAGACACCGTTCCACTGTACTCTAAGTACCTACGTTCAAGGACGGTTCACAGACAACGGTTCACAGACAACAAAGACGCAGTGTTCTTATCTGTAAGAAATACAAGTCTTATCTCATCCTACCCCCTAACGTTCCTCACATGAATCACAGTTATGTGAAACAATTTATATCAGTACAGTACAAACCTTCTATGTTTTAATCATTAACGCATTCTTTCTAAGTTAGTCATCCCATCCAGTTATAAGAAAATAGATCCCCACACTGGAAAATAAAGTTTGATGGAGAGATTTCGTTTTGGAAAATAAGTTCTTTTTGGACCTCTACGGCTGACAGCAGATGATGTGCACTGTCTGCAACAAAACACATCCGAGAAGTTCAATGATGTGTCTTTCTACACCATCACCAGGCTGGAGGAGGTGAGAGGGCTCTTCTGAACGAACGCGACAGCACCCACCCTCAGTAGTTTTCAAGTTGAGTCCCTGTGCAGGCACAATCTGAGGGTGCTAACCGTGCACATGTTCAACCCCTGGGTCACTGAAGAAACACTAGTGTGCTACCTCAGCCGGTACGTGACCATCTTGCCAGGAGTGAGAGATATTAAGGACGCCCTAGGCATCTGGACAGGGAAGAGGCAGTTTCATGTGCTGCTAAAGGAAGACGAGAGCGGCCATGATGGCTACCTCCATCCTCCCGCGTCTTTTTCAATCGGTGCAGACAGGGGTTACCTCATGTATGCTGGGCAGCTTCGTTTTTGCAGGAAGTGCATCACGTACGGGCACCTCGCTGATGCCTGCACCCAGACAAGGTGCAGAAACTGTGGGACCCTCGGCCATGTAATGAGGGATTGCACCGTGCCTAAGCGCTGCAGTCTGTGCAGCTCAGAGGAGCACCTGTTCCGTCACTGCCCAAAGGCAGCCCCCTCTTACGCCAGAGCGGTGAGCGGGAAAAGAGCAGATGAGGGAAAAGTTATAGAGCTACGCGCTATTGAGGAGGTCGTGGAGGAGCTAGTGATGGAGAGAGAACTGCGAGAGTCTGAGGAGAGCGGGAGTGAGGCACCATCATCACCTCATGAGGAGAGCGGAGCGGGGGACAGGAGCTGGAGCAAGCAAATGGAGGAGGCTACGGGAGAGCCCACCGCGCCCTCTGCTCCGGAGAGCTGGACCACGGTGGGAGAGAGGAGGAAGTGCTCTGTCAAGAGGAAGCAGATGAGCCCTGTTTCCCCACTCATCCGCATGGAGGCGACGGAGAAGTCCGCCATTGGGGGGGGGGGAATCGTTTCAGTTGTTTTGCAAGCGGGGAGTCTGAGGAGAAAAGCGCGGGAAACCCGGGCAGCGCAGAGGAGACTCTGCTTTCCCTGTCAGGCGCGAGCTCTACCGACAGCAGCGTTCTCACACCCAGCGGTGTTCCAGCACCCACACTGACTGAGGAGGAAAGTGTTTTCCCGAACCCTATCTTTGTGGACAGTCCTCCCCCTGGGGACCACCGTTTCCCAGACAGGCCTCCTAACGAGGAACTGTACTTAAAGTGAGTCTGAAAATTAATGTCATAGTTAGATAGTTTGTCCGCTTCCCTCCTTTCCCCATGTCGTCCCTTTTTAACATAGCTAGCATAAACGCTAGAGGGCTTAGGAACCCCGTTAAAAGGGCAACTGTTTTTTCCCATTTGTCTTCCATTTGCTTCTCTGTGTGTTGTTTACAAGAAGTACATTTAAAAGATCAAAATGATGTGGAGAGATTTACGAGGGAATGGGTTCAGGGAGAGTCATGGTGGAGTGTCGGCGGGGTGCATTCTACAGGGGTTGGTGTTCTATGTGGAAATAGGGATTTAAAAATAGTGGGACGTTTTTCGGCAGTACACGGGAGGGTTTTAATAGTAGATATTGATTGGAGGGGCAAATGTCTTCGGCTAATTAATGTATATGCACCATCGACACCCAAGGAAAGGAGGGAAATGCTGAACAACCTAGACGCTATTTTTATGACAAACAGACAGGTTTTTATGGGGGGAGATTTTAATGTATCATATGACCGGGGTAATCTGGGCGGGCATCTTGTAAAAAATCTAATAGAGAAATATAATTTGGTGGATACTTATAGAGTGGCGCATGCAAACGATCCCGGTTTCACCTGGGGAAACAGCAGGGGCGCGAGGAGCCGCATAGATTATGTGTTTGTTCCGCGTGGACTCGGTGTGTCCTCTGCACGCGTCACTCCTGTTTTTTATTCTGACCACTGTTGCCTGTCTGTGACAGTAGAATTAAAAACAATTGAATTTGGAAAAGGATATTGGAAAATGAATAATGGTATTTTACATGACAAAACATTTGAGACTAGATTTAGGTATTTTTTCCAGGGCTGTGTAACCATGAAATCCTTTTATTCTACTGTCATAGACTGGTGGGAGAGCACAAAATTACGAATCAAGATTTTTATTCAGAATTATTGCAAAGATAAAGCACGTAATAAATACAAAGATTTTTATAAGTTGCAGAACGAACTAGAAGATCTGCACATCCAATGTAATTTGAATGGTGGTGGTTTAGATAAAGACACATTGTGTATCCTGCAGAAAAAGCAGCAGGCCTTTTTTGAAAAGAAAGCTCGAGATTTCATGTTTAAAAGTCAGCAAGATAAATGGGATAATGATGAGAAGTGCTCTGCATATTTTTTCAAACAAATTAAGTCATGGGGAAAGAGGAGGACCATTTCGGCTTTATTGAATCAAGACGGGGAGACGGTTGAGGATGGAGATGGCATGCTTGGTGTCGCTACCCAGCACTTTTCTCAGCTATTCCAAAAGCAAACAATTAATTATGAGAAGGGGACTACTTTTTAAAAATGTGTGGATGTGCAGATACCTTTAGATATTAGAGACCAATTAGAAGGGGAATTGAATTTAGATGAAATATCTATGGCACTGAAGAGCATGAAAGATAACAAAGTACCAGGAGTGGATGGGCTCTCTAAAGAGTTTTACATCGTTTTTGGGGATTTAATTGGATGTCATCTTTTGGAAGTATTTAGAGTTATTTTTGGTTTGGAGCATATGGGAGGTTGAATGTGCGAGGGGGTAATCTCGCTACTTTACAAAAAGGGAGACCCCAAGACACTAGCAAATTGGAGACCTTTAACAATGTTGTGTGTAGACTATAAATTATTAAGTAAAGCCATAACTAATCGTCTGTCTTCTGCCATGGCATATGTTGTTGGTTTAGACCAAACATGTGGTGTGGTAGGGAGAAAGTTAACCTGGAACTTGCAATTGCACAGAGACGTTCAAGCATATTTAGAGGAAAGGCACCTGCCAGCTATTACTGTAAATTTGGACCAGGAAAAAGCCTTTGACATGGTAAACCATGAGTTTTTGTTTAGAGTTCTGAAAAAATGTGGTTTTGGAAATAATTTTATGAAATGGGTAAAAAGTATTTATAGTAATGTGGGAAGCAGAGTAAATATTAATGGGAATATTGGAAATGTAATCAAGCAATTACGAGGTGTCAGACAGGGGGACCCTCTCTCTGCGCTATTGTATGTTTTATATATTGAACCTTTCGCATGTGCAATTAGGACAAATTACAACATCAAAGGCATTATATTACCTGGAGGGGATATTCTAAAAATTTCGCAATACGCGGACGACACCATTTTATATTTACAAGACGACCTGAGCTTGAAAGAGGTTATCAAAGTAATTGATGAGTTCTCTGTTGCCTCCGGGTCTAAGATTAACAAGAATAAAACAGAAATAAAATATATGGGACAGTGGAAATGGAGATCTGATCGGTTATGTGGTTTGACTGTGTGCACAGGACCAATGGTAGTGCTCGGGATATCTTTCGGAAATGAAATTAAAGATGAAATGGTTAATTGGAAAGAAAAACTACTTTCGCTTAATAAAAGATTGGGACTGTGGAAAGTGAGGCGACTATCTTTTAGTGGCAAGGTGTTAGTGCTGAAGGCGGACATTCTGCCTTCATTACTCCACCTTGCATATGTGTTTCCCATGCCGGTGTCTCTAAGAAAAATGTTCATACGTGTACTGTTTAATTTCTTTTGGGGGGGATATGAGTACATCCGGAGAGATCGGATGTACCAGCCTATAGAGGCTGGTGGAAGGGATTTCCCTCATATTCCTCTCAAACTAGATGCGTTGTTCTACTCAAACGTTTGTTGTCTTTTGTTGTCTTCTGTACACAAATGTCACATATTAATCAAATTCTGGCTGTCCATACCGTTAAGGTTTATGGTGGAGTGGGATAATAGTAAGCCAAAAGCTGAAATTATCCCATTACATTTTAAGAAAATAGTTGAATGGGCAAGGAAAAACCCTGTCTGCAAAGTAAAAGAAAATGTAATCAACCACAGACTGCTATATGTGAAATTGATAGAAAATTGTCGTCCTAGAGACCGATTACCAATATCACCTTCCACCTGGCTACGGACACAATTAAAAGGTTTAGACAACAGACTGAAATATTTTAATTGGCTTGTTTTACACAGACGTCTTCCGGTCCGTTCAACATTATATGATCATAATTTGACCCTGAATAAATTTTGTCCCAGGGACAACTGTTTCGCAATTGAAACAATTCCCCATGTTTTATGGGAATGCTCTTTTGCCCAAATAGTTTGGAAGAAAATTAAAATAGACAAAAAAATGTGGAAAAGGTGCAATTATTAGAATGAGTGACTCTGGTGTCCCTTATCAAGACCAAACTTTGGGAGGCCAGATGTGGTGCGGTCAATGACACCCTCAAGTGGTCACCGAGGGGGTTGGTTAAATTTATAAAACAAGACATTTGGAAACAAATACCATTCGAAATAGATAAGTGGGGCATCACATCTGTTAAACATAGATGGAAAGGGATATACCCTTCTTTGTAAACGTTTTTTATAGCCTATATATAGGCTTATGTATATATGTATTCTGTCATTTAAATTGAAATGTAGGCTAAGCCTTTGTAAATATTCGAGTTCCCTTTGGTATATGTGTATGTTTTTATTTCTATAATAGTTTTTATTCCTTTGAAAGATCAGCTTTGGGAGATTGTTAGAGGCAATTGTTTACATGCTTCTCTTGAATGTAGGCCTTTTAGCTGGTCAGGTTCCTCAGAACAGCACTTTTTTTAGGAGTTTTGCTATTTTGATACGGTTAAGGTACTGTTTTTGTAAATCCATGTTATGTACAACGTTATGCACTGAATTTGTACTTGTATTTGAATGTGAAATGAAAATAAACATAATTTTTCAACAAAAAAAATATTCAAAAAATATCGGTTCTTATCAGTTTAACTATCCAAAGGTGCAGAATTATGGGCAATTACTCTCCTTTTATGCATATTTCACAAAACAATTTCATACATATCAAATTTGATTCCTGATAAAAATGAAGAAAAAAAATAAGCACATTGTGTGCATGATTCATTCATGGTGTAAGTGAGGACTTGGTGGACTGTGTGTTCTTTAGGTTAGTTTCTACTTTATGTGTTCACTCCCATGTGCTGGTTAAGGGCACACATGACAGACAGGTAGGATTCCAGTGGAGGTGGTTTAAACTATTGAAATGTCTATCAAATTCATTGTGATCGTATAGTGGATTGAACAATTTCTAATCATTCCTAATTTAATATAATAAAAATAAATACATTGTTTCCATGTGTAATCTCATATTTACAACATCAGAATAAACTATCATCCATTTTAGTAATACAAAATATATCAAATTAACCTGAAATTACTCAATGTCACCCTCTTGTGGCGAAGAAGTATAATACACCTAGAATGTGCCACATATTTTCCTAAACTAACAAAACCAGGCTAATACGCTGGCTGGTGCTCATGAGTTTATAAAACATATACTTTATAAATTTGTCATAAATTACCTGCAATGAAGGGACACACATTGTGGATGAATGATCAGTAGTCGACGGGATATAAATAGCACTCCTAAAGAAGATGATTTTCGAGTTAGCTACCAACAATAAAGAGGGAACTTTAGCTAGCATAAAACCCACATGGAAAACGGAGATTCGGCAAATAACATATTAAGAGTGGCTTATTTGACGCCAAACCAACAACAGTAGTTACTAATAACATAAATTGCTAATGTATGATGTACAAGGTCGATTTTATGATGTAATGTCAACTTTATACATTTATATCCCGGCACCATTCAATTTTCAACTCACCCACAGCAATTCTCCATAAAACTGCTGTGGATTACCCAGAATCCCATATCTTCATCACTGAGTGTATAAAACAATGTAAACACACTCATCTACCAGGAGGTGGCATAATACCCATTTTATGCAGGAATTTAACAATTTAATTACACCGTTACACATGCTCTGCTCCACTTCACTGATGTGCAGGTATACAGCTCTGATTTGATGAACTAACGTTACTGATATGATTAACTACAAATACTTCACAGCATTTTGTACAGCCGCCCGTGAATTCACTATGTTAATTCACTCCTAAGAAAATGCTCAAAACTTAACTTGACTATCATAACTCTTACTTAACGCTTACTTACATATCTTACCCAAACTTAACAGACATGAGACCAGATGTCTAGGGCTGTCTAGCCACCCCATCGACAGATGGCCTGGCTAGGCATAACCACTAATAACAAATCAACTCTAGTCCGGTACTTAAATGATGGAAAGGGTTCTCTACTCTAGCAGAGTCGAGGAGCTGCTGTCCGTGACAGCCGGGCAGGAACACTTAGTCCATCAGGGGCACACTGTGGTGAGAATGTCCTCCTGGGAGAGGGGTGAATGTCACTGATGGAACACTGCTTTGTTCCAACAGCAGGAAACAGTCCAAACTACTAGGGTGTCAGCTAGCAGTAAACTAGGGGGAACACGTGACTGCTTAGCTAATAAGGCACCAGGGACACCTGAGTGTCTGGGGAGCTATGGACAGGGGCACCTAAAGGCCTGGCAACATGGCCTGACTAATAACTAAGGGCAGGACAATGTGGCAGGTAAAGGCTGGCAGACAGGTCCTACTACATGGTCCAACAGGTCTCCAGCAACTGACTGTCAGAGGCTGTTGGGGTTACCAGCAGTGTTTATTTACTAGGGGCAGACATGTCAGAGGAAACAGTCTCTGGGGCTGGCACAGTCTGAGACTCGAAGGAAGGAGCGCTCTGGGCTCCATTGGCAGGAGCTGGCTTGTCCCCTAGAGCAGGGCCAGGTGGTAGCTCCATGGTGGACATCGTAAAGGGCTCCGGTTCTGGCGGAGACTCTCCAACCGGATCAGGCAGGGACCTCCAGATGAGGGGAAAGTGAGATTTAGGGTCAGGAGCCAGATCTGCAATAATGGCTCTATATAATACTGTACGCTTGAATTTTTTTCTGGATTTGGGTTCTGTGAAAAGACCCCTGGTGGCATGTCTACTGGGGTAAGTGTGTGTGTCGGAGCTGTGCGTAAGTTGACTACGAGAACAATTTGGAATTTTCAACACATGAATGTTTCTTATAAAAAGTGGAATGTTAGCTAAAGAGACTGGTGCTCAGGCTAGTCCATTTCCCCCTTGACACATGAATATCTTACATGTCATTCCCACACTCACTTGGTTGAGCATGCTGGCTGCACATGTATAATATACTTACAAATCAAATCTGCTTGCTGTGTGGAGCATAGTTCAGACGCCACCCTTATCTTTGATTTCACACTCAATTTGCTGGGCCAGTCAACAAACGGCTGTCGGGAGAGACTTACTTCACAGCTACATCTTTGAGCAAGCAATGGCACTGACACACACAAGGGGAAAACCTTTGTAGTGTATTAAGATTATGACTTTGTTAATGGTTTTAAGTGGAACCTGAGAGGATGTTTATTTTAGTGTCAAGAGGGAATGTTTTAGTGTGACGCCACATACAACAGACAGGAAGTGTGTGGTGTAGACAGGGGATTGGACAGTAGAGGGAGCCACCCATATCTTGGGAAGATTATATATACTGGGTAAAAACGAAGAAGAGGTTAGAGCGGCCATTGCAATCTGGGACGCCGCTCTCCGGGTGGTCATGACATCCGTAAACTTATGCTGGAATCTTGTGATATGAATAAAACTTATGATCAAGGGTTCAGTATAAGCGGACTCCTTTGTTTATCAGCAATGACTAGCAACTTTGACTCGACACTACACCTTCATATAGGTTAAGTTAATCTTACCATTAGATTCACTTAGCTATGCATGATGATACATCATGTTATTACCCCGAAACTTTCAACTGTGTTTTTCCTGATACCGTTTTGTGTTTACTTTCACTTTCATTGGAGGAGGAGCTGTAGAGAGACTAGCAACTGTCCTAATCTCTATGGGAGAAGTTCCCAACTCAAAGCCACATTCAAAATTGGCCAACAAGGTTGCAGAACAGAGTTTGTTATTTTTTAAACTGACATAACAGAGCTTGTTAGTTTTTTTAACTATCCAATGTACTACGTTACCATGCCTCCCACAATGCCTCCCTTGAAAACGGTTCCTAGCTGGAAATACTACCTAGCCACACATTGCTGCCATGGCTCGTGTTAACAGTTACATTTTTATTCTGCTGCTATTCCTTCCTGAGGGTGAGTTACATCAGTTTTCATATGAAGTACATGATAGGTCTGTAGGTCTAAAATGTATACCGTATTGTCAATTTCAGAGTTTTATTATGAGATGTAGCTAATTACACTAAATGTATAGGTGCATTATGCATCAGGTGTAACTGCAAATAGACCTTAAAGGAATACAATTCATTGAAAGAAAAGTTGTATATTTTGAACATTGTTTGAAGCTAAGGTGCCTTTTTACTGGTGAATGGCCGGTCCGGTCACCATCAGTTTACAAACAACAGCATCTTCCTGTTCTATACTGTAAAAAATGCAATTTAGAAAAAGTCCATGTAGCTTAAATATCCAAGTTGACTGGACATTTGAATTGGGAGATTGTTGAGCTGACATGGAATACTTCACTAACCCAAAGATTTTTGCTCATTGTGAGTTTAATAAAACAATCTGAGTTTGCTGAAAATCTCAACTTAAAATACTGTGTTGGCTCAAAATACACATCCCAATGTGACTCTCTGCAAGATGTATTTTACTTGATTTTAGTAAATGTACTTGTCAGGGACCAGCTTACAATTAAATATATATTTCAGTAGCGGACATATGGTGCATTAAATCAGCTATAGCAAAAAAGTGGATTTGTTGTCAGGACAGAAAAAACACACTGGCCAGTCAATTAATTGGATAATAACTGAAACTGGAAAGGAGTCAAGGTGGAGTCTAAGTACAACATTAACATACTTGTCTCAAACCTGATACAAATATAACAGCCTACAAAATAATTTCCATACAAACATCTATCAAACACATGATTTTAAGTTGATTGAACTTTAATCCAACTTGTCTAGTTAAGCTGGAACAAAGTTTTGCCAACTTGCCTGATTGAGTTAGAAAAGTTTAACTTAAAATGTGAGGCTTATGCAACGCTTCTCCAAAAAGTTGATTTCACTTAAAAGGCTGTCAGACTAGTTACGAAAAGATCTTGAGTTGGGCCACCTTCATTTTTATTTATTTTTTTACAGTGTAATTTTCAGAGGTTGATTTTATTTAATTTAAAGGTGCAATATGCAGAAATCCCTCCGCCATTTACTGGTTGCAAAAATCTGAGTAGTTCGCCTAATTTCAGTTTATGTGACAAAACAAGCAATGTTTAGTGTAGATAATCTATGTAACATCTAAAACGCTGTGAAATGTATTTTCAATAACCAAAAATATTGTATTTTCAGCTGTTTGAAACTAGTTCACAAAACCTAAAGTAAATGATGCAAAACCGAAAACGGAAAGCATAGAAATAGCTCACATAAAATAGTTATACCGCTTCTTAGACTTGCTTTCAATGATAATGACAGATCTATAACACACTTTTCTATGTGAATTTGGTCAGCTCGCCCAAAACGTTACATATTACAGCATTAATCTTATTAGGATCTATTTTAGCCCACCAAGGGCAAGTCTTCCAAGAGTCCTTTGAAATGTACAAACATAAAATGGGAATTGAAATGATTGATATAATACTGCATATGTATTTATGCAGCTGTTTAGTCCATTCAGGGCAATTCCAGCGTTATGGATGTGACATTCACACACAACATGAGAAACCAAATGGCTCACAGAATTGACTTATCATAAAGGAAAATGTTAATGTGTATATTTGTAGAACCCTATAGGGGAAGTGTAGACACAAAATGACGCAATTCTAAGTAATACCACTTTGAAGTAACGGAACAACAAAACATGCGTTATGGATGTGACGGAAATGGACAGGCATTTTTGGGAGAATGGACATATTAGCAAAAGTCTGTGAATCTCAAAGTCTTATGGTAAAATACTGATAGCCACTTTGAAAGTAAGGCTTGGCTACACACTAAAACAACAATGATGAACATATAAAAATGGTCATATATACTTTAGAGAGAAAATGTACCGTTGTGACATTCTCCATTATGGATGTGACGCTGTGCAAAATGAGTTTGGAAAGTATTCAGACCCCTTCACTTTTTCCACATTTTGTTACGTTACAGCCTTATTGTAAAATTGATTAAATAAATGTTTTTCCTCATCAATCTACACACAATACCCCATAAGGACAAAGCAAAAACAGGTTTTTAGATATTTTTTCTTTCCAAATGTCTTAAAAATAAAAACAGAAATACCTTATTTACATAAGTATTCAGACCCTTTGCTATGAGACATGAAAGTGAGCTCAGGTGCATCCTGTTTCCATTAATCATCCTTGAGACGTTTCTACAACTTGATTGGAGTCCACCTGTGGTAAATTAAATTGATTGGACATGATTTTGAAAGGCACACACCTGTCTATTTAAGGTCCCACAGTTTACAGTACATGTCAGAGCAAAAACCAAGCCATGAGGTCTAAGGAATTGTCCATAGAGCTCTGAGACAGGATTGTGTTGAGGCACAGATCTGGGGAAGGGCACCAAACATTTTCAAGGGAGAAGGGCCTTGGTCAGGGAGGTAACCAATAACCTGATGGTCACTCTGACAGAGCTCCAGAGTTCCTCTGTGGAGATGGGAGAACCGTCCAGAAGGACAACCATCTCTGCAGCGCTCCACCAATCAGGCCTTTATGGTAGAGTGGCCAGACAGAAGCCACTCCTCAGGAAAGGCACATGACAGCCCGCTTGGAGTTTACCTATAGGCACCTAAAGGACTCTCAGACCATGAGAAACAAGATTCTCTGGTCTGATGAAATCAAAATTGAACTCTTTGGCCTGAATGCCAAGCGTCACGTCTGGAGGAAACCTGGCACCATCCCTACGGTGAAGCATGGTGGTGGCAGCATCATGCTGTGGGGATATTTTTCAGCGGCAGGGACTGGGAGACTAGTCAGGATCGAGGGAAAGATGAACGGAGCAAAGCACAGAGAGCTCCTTAAAACCTGCTGCAGAATGCTCAGGACCTCAGACTGGGGTGAATGTTCACTTTCTAACAGGACAACGACCCTAAGCACACAGCCAAGACAACGCAGGAGTGGCTTCGGGACAAGTCTCTGAATGTCCTTGAGTGGCCCAGCCAGAGCCCGGACTTGAACCTGATCTCTGGAGAGACCTGAATATAGCTGTGCAGTGACGCTCCCCATCCAACCAACAGAGCTTGAGAGGATCTGCAAATAAACTCCCCAAATACAGGTGTGCCAAGCTTGTAGCATCATGCCCAAGAAGACTCAAGGCTGTAATCGCTGCCAAAGGTGCTTCAACATAGTACTGAGTAAAGGGGTCTGAATACTAATGTTAATGTGATATTTATGTTTTAAAAAAAATACATTTTCAAACGTTTCTAAAACCTGCTTTTTCTTTGTCATTATGGGGTATTGTTTGGAGATTGATGAGGGATTTAAAAGAACCAAGAAATCACCAGTATCTTGAATAGTTATTGCATAGTGCATCAAAGTGCACTCCGGTCCAGTCTTAACCAACCATAAATGTACAAATGTGCTAAAAAAATGCATGTACAAATATTTATTTGAAATTCTCTATTTTCCTTGTGAATTAGAGTGCTGCATACCTCAACAACTATGTACATATTTGCATTTTCATAATAACACTAGAGGAAAATGTTTTATTTAAAATATGACATGTTAATATCAATCACCTACTAACAGAATAAACATATAAAAACTTAATTCAAAGTTGTTTTTATAAACTCATGCTTTGTGTTACTCTCCTTTAATCTGCCAGCACAGGCTCTATGGTACCTCCTCCCCCTGTTGTCCACAAAGGGACACAGGGACAACTTGACCTGCAGTCACCCAAGCCTTGTCATTCTTGGCTTGCAAGATGTACAAAAATCCTGTGTGGTCGTTTCTCCTCAAGAACTGGATTTCAACAGCATTACCGAGTCAGTCTTTCCCTGTTACCAGTCCCACAAACTGCCTGTATATACACTGACAATACCAAATATGAGGAACACCTTCCTAATTAAGTTGAAAGACTGAGTGTCTAAAAAAGACTCGGGACCGGTGGTCTATATTGGCCCCGTTCTAGGTGTGGATCTGGACCACGGTCTATATTGACCCCGTTCTAGGTGTGGATCTGGACCACGGTCTATATTGACCCCGTTCTAGGTGTGGATCTGGACCACGGTCTATATTGACCCCCTTCTAGGCGTGGATCTGGACCACGGTCTATTTTGACCCCGTTCTAGGTGTGGATCTGGACCACGGTCTATATTGACCCCGTTCTAGGTGTGGATCTGGACCACGGTCTATATTGTCCCCGTTCTAGGTGTGGATCTGGACCACGGTCTATATTGACCCCGTTCTAGGTGTGGATCTAGACCGCGACCTGCCAGTTGAGTATGGCTGCTCTATAAAGTCATTTTTGATTGGTTTTCATCTTTCATTGCATTAGGTAAAGTGATGAAATGCCTAATAATAGAGTGGTAATTGTCTGCTTTCAGTAAAGTGAAACTTTATGCACATCACACATGATGACATCACACAAAGATGTTTTTCTGTCTCACTCTTCTTTATTCAAACAGTTGCATAACATTACACAACACAACATAACGCAACATAACATAACATAAGAAAACACAACACAAGACAAGTTTACATAACGCAACATAACATAACACAACGTAAAGTAACATAACACAACGTGACACAAATTGCCTCTAAATCATACAATTGACATTTTGGCCCTCCTGCACGTTGTATTAACATAAATAGTTTTTTAAAAAGACGCCCTGTGCTACAAAACGATACAATATATATTTTAAAGATATGGCTTTTAGCTGACGCTTTTCTCCAAAGCAACTTACAATACAGTAAGTGCATAATTTTTTTATAATATGGTCCCAGCGAGAATCAAACCCACAACGCACCATGCTCTACCAACTGAGTGTGTGTGTTTGTGTGAGTTTGTAATATAGTAAGTACTAAGTAGTGTGTAACTGTCTTCATGCAGGGTTCTCTCAGTTGGTGAGAACACAGCAGGTTGTCACAGCAACCCTGGGAGAAGATGCAATCTTAAACTGTGAGCTCATGACACCCAAAGACGTGCGGCAAGTCACCTGGTAAAAAAATGACAAGTGGAGCGAATGAAAATGTGGCCACCTACAGTAAACGTGGTCCCAATGTCAACCCACCTTTTAAGGGGAAAGTGGAGTTTGAAGACGAGGGACTGCAGAACTGCTCTATCATCATCAGAGGAGTGTCAAGAGGAGATGAGTCCTGCTACAAGTGTCTGTTTAACACCTTTCCAGATGGACCTATCAGCGGAACGACCTGCCTCCAAGTCAATGGTAAAAACTGATAACATAATGTACTGTAAATGATTAACCCAGAACAACTTCTTCAGAACTTCAGGCAGCCATTTTATCAGATCATACATTCAATGTCTTGCAACCATTCATCAAAATGCAATAAATTAGTAAATCATGTACATGAAAACATTATAGTATTTACATTCACTGTGATCTGTGTCTGTTGTTGTTCTGTTGAGCTGTATGGACCCTCACTCCTCATCACACAAACCAACAACAGTCACACCACTCTGTCCTGTTCTGCTACTGGAAGACCTGCTCCTATAGTGACCTGGGAAGACAGAGAAATTCTAGAACATTCCACAATGGCCAATGTCACCCATCTCAATGGAACTGTCAGTGTCACCATAACCTCCACGCTGGCAGCATTCAGTCTACCTGACAAAGACACCAGGGTTGGCTGTATGGTGTCACTGTTCTCTGGAGGTGTCACCAAGAACATATCCATGGTTATTCCAGCTAGAACTCAAGCTCCATTTGCTGGTGAGAAATGGTTCTGTACATGCCTACAGTAACAGTCAACATACTGGTGTCATTCTGAAGTACTGTTTCTGTATTTTCTGTGCTAGGTCTACCTGAGGTCACTGATGGTGACAGGATCAGTGGTAAGTAATTCATCTAATGACCACAACTAATCTCTGACACTCTTATCTGTGAATTGTACCATTCTCATCTTGTCATCTTTCACAGGTAAGACAACAGTAATTGCTGCAGTGATGGGTTCACTGTGTTTCATTGCTGTGTGCTGTGGAGCTGTGGCACAGTGGTGGTGCAAACAGAGAAATAAAATGAGAAGGTCAGTTTTACTGTCCAGATGACAAAGAGAAAATACAGTATTACTTTCACATTGATTGTCAAACTTACAAAAACAATCTTTAGCCCAAATCCCACAGCCCATGACAGAGATCAGGAAGAACTATCAACAGTCAACCCTCAACATGATGACCCTGAAATCTAGAGGTCTGATCTAACAGTAAGACACATATTCTAATTAACAGTAGGGTTTATAATTTCAAGTAGACAGTGTTTGTCCTTACTGTAGGTAAGAAATAGAGTAGAAAACATTGAATTGTTTTGCCACCGGACGACCTGCTCCGATAGTGGCTTGGGACCACACAGAACACGTTGCTTTGGAAAGGTCTACTATGGTCAATGTTACCCATCCTAATGGAACTGTCACTTTGACAACTACTGCAACAGTGTCCAGTCTACCTTACAAAGACACCAAGGTTAAGTGTGTGGTGTCTTCTTGTGGTGCCACTAAGGAGGTTTCTATGGTGATTCCAGTCAGTGATCAGTTCTCATTGGCTGGTGAAAGAGGTCATGGTTTGTCAATACATACATAATCATTGGCATGATTATAAACATGTTGGCATGCTGATGACCGTGTTTGCATGTGTTTGTATTGTATGTGTGTGTGTTTATGTTTTGTGGGCTAGGTCAATCTCACATCTCCAATATCTGGATCAGTGGTAACTCAGTGATTCTTATTATTATAGTGCCAAGTCATAGTCAACCTATTTCATTATTTTAGTAGTCAACATATTTACCTGCCCTCTTATGCTTTGCCTGTGAATCATACCATTGTACTGGTCACTATCAATATCTTTTATCCACAGGTTCAGTGATTGGTTCATTGTGTCTCTTTAATGTACAAAAATAACAGGTAATGTTATTTATAACATATCATGTTGTTTACCCAAACTTACCTCCTCCCCCCCAAAAAAAATCAGTAATCTTTAGCTGGGTCAGACCAGGAAGATCTGGTTTTTATTCAGATATCTGAGAGAAAGTACAGTTTTACTGCGACATTGATTGTCAAACTTACAGGTGTTTTTCCTGAAAACCATAAATGCTGTTATGCTGGAATATGTGCTGTACCTTCCAGTGGAAAATGGGATTTGACTGCTGTCACTGTTATGATTTAACTGGATAGAACCCAAATGCAGACAAGTACACCAAGCCAGAGAAGTTTTAACAGGTTTATTATAATGTTCAATAGTCCAGGTTTCCAATAAATGGGGAAGAGCAAGTCCAGGTTACAGGGAGGGTACAGATCCAGGTCAGGGCAGGTGTGGTACCGTAATGTCCTAGTGTCCGTGGTGAGTCCAAAGGAGAGGCCCGATAGTGGAGAGCAGGATGGTGGTGGCAGGAGTGAAGCGGAGGCAGGAGTCAGGTTCCAAATATCTGTGGCACAGGAGAAAAAGTAAATAAACAGTCCAAAAAACACAAGAGCGAAAACAGACAGGTTGAGTCGGCAGCGAGACTAACATGGTTGTCTTGACTATGATCTGACGATGAGTGGAAAGTTTGACCGGGTCTTAAAGGCTGAGGTGATTATGGTGAATGAGCTGCAGCTGGAACCCTGACTCCCGCACACCAGACTTCACTCCTGCAATCAAGGACAGACAGAGGGGAGGGGGAGAGCAGAGAGAGAGCTACCTAGCAGCAGTAGGCCTAACAGTACCCCCCTCTACGGACGCCACCTGGCGGCCGGCAGGGTTTATCAGGATGTAACCTATGAAACTCACGAACCAGAGCAGGATCCACAATGAAGCTCCTGGGCACCCAGGAACGTTCCTCAGGACCATAACCCTCCCAATCCACCAGGTACTGGAAACCACGACCCCGGCGGCGAACATCCAGAAGTCGCCGGACAGTGTAGACCGGACCCCCACCCACGATCTTGGGCGGAGGAGGGGGACGAGAGGGCGGGCACAAAGGGCTAACCGACACAGGCTTAATCTGGGAAACATGAAAGGTGGAATGAACCCGTAGGGAGGCAGGAAGCTGTAGCTTAACCGCGCAGGGGTTAACAATAGACAGTATCTTGAACGGTCCTATAAAACGAGGCGCCATCTTCTTCGACTCCACCTTCAATGGAAGGTCCCGTGACTTCAGCCATACCTCTTGACCAGGAGAGTAACCGGGAGCCTGGGACCGGTGACGGTTGGCTTGCCTCTGCATGTACGCCGAAGCTCGGGACAGAGCTACCCTGGCCTTCCTCCAGACCTTGCAGCAGCGGCGCATGTGGGACTGCACCGAGGGTACCGCAAGTTCCCTCTCTTGGGAAGGGAACAGGGGAGGTTGATAACCCAGAGCACACAGAAAAGGAGACAAACCAGAGGAAGCGTTAGTCAAGGTGTTATGAGCATATTCCACCCAGGGGAGCATGGAGCTCCATGACCCAGGGTTAGACCCAGTGACACAGCGAAGTGCGGTCTCCATCTCCTGGTTCGCTCTCTCGGCTTGCCCGTTGGTCTGGGGGTGATATCCAGAGGACAGGCTGGATGTAATGCCCAAAGCTTTACAGAAAGCTTTCCACACCTGGGAGACAAACTGGGGACCCCTGTCAGAGACAATATCCGTGGGTAGACCATGAGAGCGGAACACATGTTCAACCAAAATATCAGCCGTCTCTCTGGCAGTGGGCAGTTTAGGTAGGGCCAAAAAATGAGCGAACTTAGAAAAACGATCAATCACCGTAAGAATGACAGTCTTACCAGATGAGGGGGAAGTCCAGTGACAAAATCCATAGCGATATGCGACCAGGGCCGGCTGGGTATAGGTAGAGGTCGTAGATGACCAGCGCTGGCCTGGGTGGAGTTTTTACTTCGTGCACATACCGTACAAGCAGCAATGAAGGCTCGAGTGTCCGCCTCCATCGTGGCCCACCAGAACTTCCGTCGCACAAAGTCAAGGGTCCGCGAAACTCCAGGGTGACAGGTAAGGGGAGACGAGTGAGCCCACTGAAGTACCTGGGAGCGAGCAGACTCAGGGAC
The DNA here is from genome assembly GCF_020615455.1 of Coregonus clupeaformis. Lineage (NCBI taxonomy): Eukaryota > Metazoa > Chordata > Actinopteri > Salmoniformes > Salmonidae > Coregonus > Coregonus clupeaformis. The sequence goes on from NW_025535050.1 coordinate 55,795, forward strand.
AAACATCCGGTTAGGAGGACCCCTCCCAGGGTCAGCTTGATGATGTTGAGCCTGTCTAACAATCCCCTCGATGTCACATGTGATGACTGCAATACTGCAGGTAGGAGGCAAAATGGGTTCAGGGTTACTACCAGTATCAACAGCCGAATGAACACGAGACAGGGCGTCAGGCTTGACGTTGCGTGACCCAGGACGGTAAGACAGAGAAAAATTGAATCTCCCAAAAATAGTGCCCACCTGGCTTGACGGGGTTGAGCTGCTTCGCTGACTGGAGGTAAGCCAGATTCTTATGATCCGTCCAAACGATGAAGGGTTGTTCCGCCCCCTCCAACCAATGTCGCCACTCCTCGAGAGCCAGCTTAACGGCGAGCAGTTCACGATTTCCAACATCATAATTCCTCTCTGCCTGAGAAAGTTTCCTTGAGAGAAAAGCACAGGGATGCAGTTTGTTATCTTCAGGAGAACGTTGTGACAACACTGCACCTACCCCAGTGTCGGATGCATCCACCTCCACGACAAACTGGCGGTCGGGGTCCGGCTGCATCAGAATGGGAGCCGAGGCGAAGCGATGTTTCAGTTCTTCGAACGCTGATTCGGCCCCTTCATTCCAAGCGAACGGTCGTGAGATGGAGGTGAGAGCGGTGAGTGGCGCCGCAATGCGGCTGTAGTCCTTGATGAACCTCCTATAGAAGTTCGCAAACCCCAGGAATCGTTGAAGTTGTTTTGCGGGTAGAGGGAGCTGGCCAGTCCGTGACAGCAGAGATCTTAGCTGGGTCCATCCGCAGCTCCCCCTGAGCTATGATGTAACCCAAAAAAGAGGTCTCAGACACATGAAATTCACATTTCTCCATCTTCACAAACAGTTTGTTCTCCAACAACCTTTGCAACACCTGGCGCACATGCAGTTCATGTTCCTGGGAGGACTCTGAGAAAATCAAGATATCATCCAGATAGACAAAAACAAACCGATTCAACATGTCCCGAAGGACATCATTGACTAGTGCCTGAAAAACAGCAGGGGCATTAGACAACCCAAAAGGCATAACCCGATACTCAAAATGTCCCAAGGGTGTGTTGAAGGCAGTCTTCCATTCATCACCCTTACGAATGCGCACCAGGTGATACGCATTTCGTAGATCCAGTTTCGTAAAGATGGTAGCACCATGAAGGAGGGGAAAAGCAGAATTAATCAAAGGCAGAGAATACTTGTTCTTAATGGTGATGTTGTTAAGTCCACGGTAATCAATACAGGGTCTGAGGGTCTTATCCTTCTTAGCAACAAAAAAGAATCCCGCTCCTACAGGTGACGAGGAAGGACGCATAATACCTGCCGCCAAGGAGTCCCGAATGTAGTTCTCCATAGCCTCCGTCTCCGGCCGGGAGAGATTGTACAGGCGACTGCTGGGGGAGCGGGGCTCCTGGCTGGAGGTCAATGGCGCAGTCGTAAGGCCGGTGAGGAGGAAGAGAAGTAGCTCTGTGTTTGCAGAAAACGGATGCCAGGTCATGATACACGTCAGGAACAGCAGAAAGATCCATGGACTCCAGTGGAGGTTGAGGCACAGTACTGGCAGGAGTCTGAGCAGAACACAAACAATTCACATGACAAAATGTGCTCCATGAAACAATGCTACCTGTCACCCAATCAATGTGTGGATTGTGTTTTATGAGCCAGGGGATACCAAGGACCAGGGGGAGTCTGTGGGCAGTCGATAATATGGAATTGAATGTTCTCCTGATGATTTCCCGACACTCTAAGACAAACAGGAACAGTCTGATGGGTAATGCGGGTCAACAATTGTCCATTTAGACCCTTAGCCTGCAGCGGACAGTCCATAGGAACAGTCTCCAAATCCATTTGTTGAGCCCACTCTCTATCCAAAAAGCTTTCGTCGGCACCAGAGTCAATCAGCGCACTAACAGAGAAATTCTGGGACTGCCACTGGAGGGATGCCTGGAGCAGAATGCGGGGAGAAGAGGAAGAATCCGCTGCTCGGCTCACCAAAACTTCTCCCATAAATGATGAGCCGGCCCCTTTTCCCCGGACGAACTGGGCAGGAAGGAACGAAATGACCAGCTTCTCCACAATACAGGCAGACCCGAGCCTGAATACGACGTGCACGCTCCTCTGAGGACAACCGTGCACGACCCACCTCCATGGCTTCGGGTTCAGTGCTCCTCGTATCGACTCGGGAAGACACGGCTCTCTCCGTAGGGACGATGCAGGGAGGAGTTTGTTGATGACAGACAGGTTGCTTGGAACTAACACTCCTCTCCCGGCGGCGCTCCCGAATCCGATTATCCAACCTGATAGTGAGTGAAATAAGATTATCCAGCGTAGGCGATTCATCATATGACACCAATTCATCTTTTAAAGTCTCAGACAAAGCATTGATGAACACTCCTTGTAATGCCTCGTCATTCCAACCACTCACTGCTGCTAAAGTCCGAAACTCCACTGCCATCTCCGCCACACTACGAGCCCCCTGCCGAAGAGAAAACAACCGTTTCGCAGCCTCCTTGCCTCGCACGGGGTGGTCAAAAACCTTCCTCATCTCCGTGGTGAAGGCCACGTAAGCGTTGCAAATGTCCGACTGACTCTCCCAGACCGCGGATCCCCAGGCACGAGCGGAACCGCTAGTAGAGTTGATAAGGTAGGCAATACGGGCTCTTTCTGAGGCGTAGGTGAGGGGCTGTTGTTCAAACACTAACGAGCATTGAGTCAAAAAAATCGCCACAGGTTCCCATGTTCCCGTCATAGCGCTCTGGAGCAGGAACAAAAGGCTCTCTGATCTGGGCTGAAGGGGTAGTAAGGACAGACACTTGATTGGTGAGTAATTGAACCTGATTAAGCAGCACCTGACTGTCCTCAGCAATCGTCTTAAACAGGGTATCATGTTGGCCAAGTAGAATGCCCTGATTGGCTATGGCAGTCCAAATTTGAGTGCACTCTGGGGTGGTATCCGAGCTACTGTCTGCTGGGTTCATGTTGGTCAGATCATACTGTTATGATTTAACTGGATAGAACCCAAATGCAGACAAGTACACCAAGCCAGAGAAGTTTTAACAGGTTTATTATAATGTTCAATAGTCCAGGTTTCCAATAAATGGGGAAGAGCAAGTCCAGGTTACAGGGAGGGTACAGATCCAGGTCAGGGCAGGTGTGGTACCGTAATGTCCTAGTGTCCGTGGTGAGTCCAAAGGAGAGGCCCGATAGTGGAGAGCAGGATGGTGGTGGCAGGAGTGAAGCGGAGGCAGGAGTCAGGTTCCAAATATCTGTGGCACAGGAGAAAAAGTAAATAAACAGTCCAAAAAACACAAGAGCGAAAACAGACAGGTTGAGTCGGCAGCGAGACTAACATGGTTGTCTTGACTATGATCTGACGATGAGTGGAAAGTTTGACCGGGTCTTAAAGGCTGAGGTGATTATGGTGAATGAGCTGCAGCTGGAACCCTGACTCCCGCACACCAGACTTCACTCCTGCAATCAAGGACAGACAGAGGGGAGGGGGAGAGCAGAGAGAGAGCTACCTAGCAGCAGTAGGCCTAACAGTCACGCCCTGGCTCTGGGGACTCTCGTATATTGAGCCAGGGTGTTCATTTCTAGGTTTTGTAATTCTATGTTGGCCAGGGTGGCTCCCAATCAGAGACGGCTGTAGCTCGTTGTCTCTGATTGGGAGCCATACTTAGGTAGCCGTTAGGCATTCATTTGGTGTGGTTTCTTGTTCCGTGTTGGTTGGTGTATGTAACCAGGGACGTCACGTCACGTTATCGTTTTGTTCATGTGATCATTATTTAATAAATATGTTCGCATTCCACGCTGCGCCTTGGTCCTCCTCTGTATTCGACGATCGTGACAGAAGAAACCACCATAACTGGACCAAGCAGCGTGTCCAGGAGCCAACGCCAGAGAGGACTTGGAAGCAGAAGAGCGAGAGTTGGGCGAGAACTATGGAGGCCTGGTCCACGAGGAGGAGAGACATCCAGAACATTTTTAGGGGGGGGCTCACGTCGTGGACGACGGGGCAGCAGGAGGCCGCGATAGAGCGGTTAGTAGAGGAGGCCGCCAGGTTACGGGGGCCACTGGTCACAAAAGGGGAGGAAAGTGTAGAGGCACGGCGAGAGGTACTGGGGTGTGTTACCAGTCCGGTCCGGCCCGTTCCTGATCCCCGTGTAGGGCCAGTGGTGTGTGTCCCCAGTACGGTCCGGCCTGTTCCTGTCCCTCGTACCGAGCCTGTGGTGCGCGTCGCCAGCCTGGTCCAGCCTGTTCCTGCTCCCCGCACCCAGCCAGTGGTGCGCTGCGTCAGCCCAGCTCGGCCCGTTCCTGCTCGCCGCACCAAGTCAGTGGTGCGCTTCGTCAGCCCGGTCCGGCCCGCTCCTGCTCCCCGCACCAAGTCAGTGGTGCGTTTCGTCAGCCCAGCTCGGCCCGTTCCTGCTCCCCGCACCAAGTCAGTGGTGCATTTCGTCAGCCCAGCTCGGCCCGTTCCTGCTCCCCGCACCAAGTCAGTGGTGCGCCTCGTCAGCCCGGTCCGGCCCGCTCCTGCTCCCCGCACCAAGTCAGTGGTGCGTTTCGTCAGCCCGGCTCGGCCCGTTCCTGCTCCCCACACCAAGCCAGTAGTGTGCGTCGTCAGTACGGCACAGCCCGTGCCTGTTCCACCGGTGCCTGGGTCGGCACGGGTCAGCTGCGTCACGCCGGAGCTAGAGCAATCCGCTCCACCAGTGTTCAGTTCAGCTCCGGTCAGCAGGGCCAGACCGGACCAGGGGTACTTTGGGGGGTTAGAGAAGGAGTGGGGGTCATGTCCGGAGCCGGATCCGCCGCCGAGGCGGAGTGCCCACCCGGTCCCTCCCCTGTTGTGTTTGGTTGGCGCGGTCGGAGTCCGTGCCTTTGGGGGGGGGGGGGTTCTGTCACGACCTGGCTCTGGGGACTCTCGTATGTTGAGCCAGGGTGTTAATTTCTAGGTTTTGTAATTCTATGTTGGCCAGGGTGGCTCCCAATCAGAGACGGCTGTAGCTCGTTGTCTCTGATTGGGAGCCATACTTAGGTAGCCGTTAGGCATTCATTTGGTGTGGTTTCTTGTTCCGTGTTGGTTGGTGTATGTAACCAGGGACGTCACGTTATCGTTTTGTTCGTGTGATCATTATTTAATAAATATGTTCGCATTCCACGCTGCGCCTTGGTCCTCCTCTGTATACGACGATCGTGACAACTGCTTTTAGATTACTTCATCAAATGTTCTCCTTTTTGATGCACAGAGCCTTATAACCCTGAAATCAGGAGGACTCTCGCAGCTATGTTCATTATGACTATATTTCTTAAATGTTGTGTATGTGTAAAATATAATATTTGAAAGTTTTTGGTTGTTTGCAAAAACAATCTATTTGCACATATTCCTTTTGGAGGTTGCATTGCAAATTCCAACATTTCATCAAACTATGTTCCACAATGGTTCCAAGGTTCCACAATGACTGTAAGCCCATTGGAAGGTTTTGTTTTAAATCTTTATGGTAGACTGTATAGACACAATATTCCCCACAAAGATCTCTGAATTTCCCAAATTGGAATGTGATGATATATTTCTCCTTCTTTGTTCTCAGACACTACTGAGCATGGTGTTGGTTGAGCAGGGCCGGCACTACTTCAAATCTGAGGCAGAGTTTTCCGCACAATGTCTGCTCTGGTGCTCAGTTAACCTACTTATCTGTATGTTCATATTTATCTGTCTGCCTGTCTGTCTCTCTCGCTCTCTCTGTGTCTGTCTGTCCTTTTAGTTTCAAGTTAGGCTTCTACAAGTTGAGCATAGGCTTTTACATCAAGCTGGTTTTATACAAAATATACAAACTCAAGATAACATAAGAAGAACCCTCCATATCATGAACAATATAGACATTGAAAAGAAGAGCTCCATTCTGGTTTAGCCTCGACATGGAAAAAGCATTTGACTCTGAAACTGAAACTTCCTCTATGCCACAATATAAATAATTTAACTTCAACAACGGATCAAGGAGGATCATTCAAACTCTTTATTCTGAACCTCTCACTATAGTAGAAGTAAACCTAGAAAATACCAGGTTGTTTTCCTATTCACATTATCAGGTTACTTTGTGTGGAAGAGTCAAATAAAATCCTCTACAAATGTTTTATTATTTATTATTACTAAGTGTGTATGGCAGCTGTAACACAGAGCAACTGACTTGGAAACCTGCTGATCCCTGTTAGGTAGGTGTGTGTGTGTGTGTGTGTGTGTGTGAGAGAGATGGGGGTTATTTGATCTCCTCTGTGTCGTTACTTTGAGTCTGAATATACTGTATTATGAAACATTATACTGGCACCAGTTTCTGTTTCTCTTGCAGTTGGAGGTGCCTTGGCCTGCTGCAGAGATGATGTCCCCTGGAACGCCTGAGCCCCTCAACACACCTAGTGACTTTGTTTGGACAGGAACTACTATGGCCGGTCGCCTAGCGGTTAGAGCGTTGGGCCAGTAACCCAAAGGTCGCTAGTTTGAACTTGAGCAAGGCAGTTAACCCTAATTGCTCCAGGGTCTCCGTTGATAATGGCACACCCTGGCTGGTGTCTCAGTGGGAGTTGGGATATGCAACAAATACATTTCCAATTCAGACATGTTTATAATACACACTGTGTGAAATAGGATGAATATAAACACACACCTAATAATTATTATTATTAATCACCACACCTTGGGTCATCACTGTGATATCAGAGTGATAACACACTTCAAATATTTTACATGTTATTTATTTATTTAAATGTTATATATTTGTGTATTTATCTATTTATTTATTAATTGTGGGAGGCATCACACTTCATCATCTATTGATGCTTCCAGTTGATCATGGAAAGCATCTGCAGTATAGAAAGCATACAGGGGATTCAGCAGATTACATACACAATGTTCTAAAACATTTGCGAGTTCCTGGGGTGGATGAGGTAAGTATGGTATCTAATGTCATGTTGGCTTTCATCCACTCATGGTTTTCTTAGGTACTTGGGCTGCGTTTACACAGGCAGCCCAATTATGGGCAAAATAACTGATCTGATTGGTCAAAAGACTAATTAGTTTCAAAATAAATCTGAATTGGGCTGCCTATGTAAACGCTGCCTTATGGCAGCCCAATTCAGATCTTTTGACAGTTATTTGCATATATGATACCTATCTGTTATTTTCCCTAATGTGTAAACATTAAAAAAACACATGGAATCTGATCTTTTTACTTTATATTTATAACACCTCCATATGTAGAGCAAAATCCTGATACAAACCCCATCCTCCATATGCGACCTCTGTCTGAACGCTCAGATCTGATTTCTTTTGCGCTGATTTTTTTGTTGTTGCACCTGATGTTACCATGACCACCACCCCAAAATGTAAAGGAACAGTGACAGGAAATGAGAATTGCATCTGTGTGCTACTTCAGAGTGTGAATTTCTTAAATCTGATATGGGTCACATGTAAAACTGAGTGTGGACAGTCAGAAAAAAAGATTGGCTATAGAAAGAAAATCAGATTTGGGGTCTCAGGCTGCCTGTGTAAACATAGCCATAGCACTTCAGAGGAAGCACTCTTTGCTGCAGCTCTGCTGTGATATTTGTAAATTCTGACTGTTCTACACCAAACGATTCTACTAGTCAGCTGCTTATCAAAACCTTGAATAGTAGAATCAGGTGTGGTAGGACTGGGATGGAGCAAAAAGCCTGCACCACCACTTTAAGAGCCATTTTGGCTACCCCTGATTTATATGTACAAAAGTTCCTGTGTCTGATGATTTGGCTGTAAATGATGTATTTTGTGATAACTCACTTTTGCTTACAGGTACAGTATTTTAATACTAGGCCTGTCCTCAGTAAACTTTAAAGTAACTTACAAAGTTTATGTTGAAGATTTTTGTATTTTCCAGGAGCTTGCTCGATTGTCTTGTTAAAAGAGATCAGGGAATAATTTTCCAGTTCATCCCATATTGGCTTAAATGGGATTCTGGTTTTTCGCTTCCCTCTGGAAAATCTGCTCTTAGTATTTCACAGTAACATTGAATAAATACTAATAACTACCTCATTTCTATTGTCTTTTGTCATTATTGTGTACTTTCACTACAGATAGATGACACACAACCATGGAAATTAAAACACAACAACTATGATTTAAATTTAAATTTAAATGAGAAGGTCAAAAGCTGAAAAAGACAGGAAATTCTAATGAGTACCACAGCCCACTTCACCCATACACTACCAAGGTTTTCTAGCAGATTGCTTTTTTGTACCCATCCTTTGCTTTAAATGGGTGTAGGATCTTAATTTGACCCAGTTTGCTACAGCAGGAAAATAATCCTGCAGCAACAGGAAATGTGGATTATAATTCATGGACATTTTTTGTAGGGGTTGATACAGTTTAGAAGCCTTTTTAAACCTCAAATGCACTATAAGTTTGCATTTCCTGCTGTGCAGGAACATTCTCAGTAACAAAAGAGTAGCTGAGAATTTGACAGAAAATCACAGTGTCAAGAGTTTGACAGAAAAAAAAACTATGCAGTATCAATTAACCCAAAAACAACACACACAAACAGTCCATTTCCCCCTTGACACATGAATATCACATGAGTGTCTTTCCCACAATCACTTGGCTGTGCATGCTGGCACACATGCGAGAGATGTACTGCTTGGATTCTTTACCTACGATATAAATAAGTTTAAACAATTTTATGTAATTAATTTCATTACTCTTTTGGCCGAATTTCATATTCACAAATGTAAATTTACAAACGAAACACCACATTTTCTTAACTTACACAAATAAATTGAACTATATTTTAAGAAAATGAAATATTCTACCAACAAAAAAGCTGTTAGAATTAGAAGTGTGTGTATGTCCTTATGGTCCTTGTGTAATGTGATATTGTACCACCTAGCCCAAATGTCCTTTGTATATTCTTTATATATACTTGTGTTCCCCCATGTACTTTTTAAAAATTGATTTGTTGTTAATAACATTTTTAAAATGCTGGCACACATGCATATTTACAAATCAAATCTGCTTGCTGTTTAGAGCATAGTTCAGACGCCACCCTTATCTTTGACTGGCCCAGCAAATTGAGTGTGAAATCAAACCACTGTCGGGAGGGACTTACTTCACAGCTACATCTTTGAGCAAACAATGGCACTGACACACACAAGGGAAAACCATATAGATTAAATTAATCTCACCATTAGATTCACTTAGCTATGCATGATGATACATAATGTTATTACCCCGAAACTTTCAACGGTGTTTTTTCCTGATACCGTTTTGTGTTTACTTTCACTTTCACTGGAGGAGGAGCTGGAGCGATTGTAGTCCAACCAGGTGCACCCTGCACCTGTAAAGCCACATTAAACATTGGCCAACACGGTGCATTTTTTAAACTAAAACAACAGAGTTGTTAGTTTTTGAACTATCCAACGGACTACGTTACCATGCCTCCCACAATGCATCCCTTGAAAACGGTTCCTAGCTGGAAATACTACTTTGCCGCACATCATCCAGACGTCCATTTACATCACCTAGCCTCACCTAGCTACAGATTGCTGCCATGGCTCGTGTTAAAAGTTGCCTTTCTGTTCTGCTGCTATTCCTTGCTGAGGGTGAGTTACATCAGTTTTCAGATGAACTACACTACATGTATAGGTGCATTATGCATCAGGTGTAACTGCAAATAGACCTTAAAGGTATACAATTAATTTGAAACATTGTTTGAAGCTAAGGTTCCTTTTTACTGGTGAATGGCTGGTCCGGTCACCATCAGTATACAAACATCATCATCTTCCTGTTCTATACTGTAAAAAAAATGCAACTTAGAGTCCATGTAGCTTAAATATCTAAGTTGACTGGACATTTGAATTGGGAGATTGTTGAGCTGACATGGAATACTTCACTAACCCAATGATTTTTGCTCATTGTGAGTTGAATGAAACAATTTCAGTTTGCTGAAAATCTCAATTTAAAATACAGTGTTGGCTCAAAATACAAGTGCCTTATTAACATATATCCCAATTTGCCTCTCTGCATGATGTATTTTACTTTATTTTAGTACATTTACTTGTCAGGGACCAGTTCACAATTAAAATATATATTTCAGTAGCGGACATATGATGCATTACATCAGATATAGCAAAAAAGTGGATTTGTTGTCAGGATAGAAAATAAACACTGCCCAGTGAATTAACTGGATAATAACTGAAACTGGAACGGAGTCAAGGGGGACTTTAAGTACAACATTAACATACTTGTCTCAAACTTAATACAAATATATCAACCTACAATTTTGTTTTATTAGGATCTCTTTTAGCCCACCAAGGGCTAGTCTTCCAAGAGTGCTTTGAAATGTACAAACATACAGAATGGGATTTCAACTGATTGATACAATGCTGCATATACCATTAAATATATTTATGTAGTTGTTTAATCCCTTCACAGTGTGCACTGCAGGTTGCTAAAATGTAGCGCTAAATTAGATGTGTGTACTAACTAGCCTGTAACTGTCTTCATGCAGGGCTCTCTCAGCTGGTGAGAACACAGCAGGTTGTCACAGCAACCCTGGGAGAGGACGCTCACTTCAGCTGCAGGCTCATGAAACCCAAAGACGTGCTTCAAGTCACCTGGCAGAAAGTGACACCAGGGGCGATTGAAAATGTGGCCACCTACAACAAACGATTTGGACCAGTAGTCAACCCACCTTTTAAGGGGAAAGTGGAGTTTGAAGACGAGGGACTTCAGAACTGCTCTATCATCATCAGAGGAGTGTCAAGAGGAGACGAGGGCTGCTACAAGTGTCTGTTTAACGCCTATCCAGATGGAGCTATCAGTGGCAGGACCTGTCTCCGAGTTAATGGTAAAATATGAGGGGTTAAAGGGACATTACACTCTAAAATCAAAATGGTATAATGTGGATTCACCTTAACACTAGACTACTTTTGAGGTCTTAAAACAATGTGTTATATCCCTTTAAAACAGGAACAATGGCCTCCAAATGCCTTCAATCCATTGTTCAACCTTGACCTGTGTGCAAATGATTAACCCAGGAACAATTCCCTCAAATCATCATGCATCCATTTGACCTTGATGTACATGAAAACATTATAGTATTTACATTCACTGTGATCTGTGTCTGTTGTTGTTCTATAGAGCTGTATGGACCCTCACTCCTCATCACACAAACCAACAACAGTCACACCACTCTGTCCTGTTCTGCTACTGGACGACCTGCTCCCATAGTGACCTGGGAAGACTCAGAAATTCTAGAAAATTCCACAATTGCCAATGTCACCCATCCCAATGGAACTGTCACTGTCACCATAACTGCCGCGGTGGCAGCATTCAGTCTCCCTGACAAAGACACCATGGTTAGGTGTGTAGTGTCATCCGGCGGTGCCATCAAGCAGCGTTCCATGGTGATTCCAGCTAGGGATCAAGCTTCATTTGCAGGTGAGAAATGGTTAGGGTTTATACCTCCATAATATATTGACATGATCAGGATGATGTCATGATGATGTACTGCCTGTGTTCATGGTGAAGTACTGCCTGTGTTCATGGTGAAGTACTGCCTGTGTTCATGATGAAGTACTGCCAGTGTTCATGGTGAAGTACTGCCGGTGTTCATGATGAAGTACTGCCTGTGTTCATGATGAAGTACTGCCTGTGTTCATGATGAAGTACTGTCTGTGTATTTATATACTAGGTCAATCTCAGGTCTCTGATGATGACTGGATCAGTGGTAAGTGGTCTTTATTCTAAAAATGACAAGTCATAGTCAACCTATTGTCTTTGCTCTTTTATGATTTAATTTTCAGGTGTAGTGTACCTGTGAATTTGACATACGTCTTCTCTTGTCATCTCTGTCATTCACAGATGCAGTGGCTGGTTCAGTGTTGGGTTCAGTGATGGGTTCAATGTGTCTCATTGCTGTATTCTGTGTAATACTGTGGTTTCTTAAGAGGAGAAAAGATACTTCGTCCAGGTAGAGATACAAATATTACCTTGAAACTGAAAACAGTTACTATGATTTTAATGTGATTTGACTGCCAGTTGTTTACCAGTTGATCTCTAATTTGATGTACAGAAAAGCCCCAGCGTCTGACCCTGAAATCAGTAGGACTCCCACAAAGACACCAACTGAATGGTGAGACTCATTCTAAAGAACCTTTAAGGGGTCAATAGGTCCATCAAATCTATTTGTAAGAACCTGAAACATGCTAATGTATTGTAAAAAAAAATGTGTGCCACACAGGTTAAAAAAAATATTTGCTCATGTCAGTACATTGACAGGTTTTATTTATTTCAGGGACACACCAACCTCCAGTCCACCAACCAGGGACACACCAACCTTCACTCCATCACAAATGTGAATATTTGTACAACTTTATTTTATTATCTTGATAAAGTGCTTGAAACAGGGGAGACAGAGAACGTTCCGAAAGATTTTAGGATAAATTACAATAACCCCAAAAACAAAACTGAAACATTTACTTTTTTGTTAGTCTGCCAAGCGCAGGATGCAACCAGCTCAGGAGGCTGTAAAGAGGAAGGTTTCCATCTTCATTCGCTCACTGTCTGCTGTAGTCTCTCTTCTTCAGGAAGAAGCTCTGAAATGATGTACTGTTGTGGTGGTCATAGAGTGGTCATGTTGTCTGCATCCATGCAGTCAGCTGCATGTTAGTATTTGTTCCGCTTTGTTACTCATCATGTCACTAATGCACTATATATTCTCTCAACTTGGGAAACTTGGGAAAGATGTGTGTTTCTGTGATCAAAGAGTGGTCCTGTTTATTGTGTCAGTGTTTACAGCACTGTCTGCCCTTGGGGGCAAAACATTTTAGTGGCCCTCCTCTTGGCGGTAGAGAGAAAAATGTGCAGCTTAAAAGTTAATGTCCTGCAAATCAACAGTATGTTGAGACCCCGACTGACTTCCTAAAACATATGATATATACTGTATATAAAAACATTGTTTTGGTTGGGGGCCCCCTAGTGGCTGCGGGGCTCTAAGCAGCCACTTATGTCACTTACGTCTAGTAACGGCACTGACTGTCTGTTACCACAGATAATATGGTCCTTATCAATACGTTGACCCTCTTAATTTCTTTTCAGGACCACACCAACCTCCAGTCCATTCCAAATGTGAGTATTTGTACAGCCTTATTTTTATCATCCTGGTAGAGTGCTTGGAACAGAGATGATTGTGAATGTTAAAATGTGTCACAATAACCCCCAAAATTCTAAACATCACTCCAAAATGTACTTTTTGTGTTTCAGGTTACACTCCCTCAGCTCCTCAGCCAAGCGTAGGATGCAACAAGCACAATATGTTGTAGAGAAGTAGGTTTAAGTCCTCTTTTATTTTATTCTCTCAACAAGAAGCTCTGGAATGATGTTCTGTGGTGGTAGTCATGGTGACTGCATACATGCAAATGAGTTGCATTTGTTGCATTGCTGCATTGTTGTTATGTTATGTAAATCATGTCACTAATATAGGATACTCCATTCAGTCGATATTTAAATCACCTTATTTTATACAGAATATTTCTTGAGAGACCAGATGACCTGCAATGTAGAAGGTGAGCTGAAATAATCATAAATAATTACAAAGATGCAGTCAGAAGTATCTTTAAAAAAAAATATATATATATATATGTGCCATTCTGTTGTATCTTATTTAGGTAAAGGTCTTGGCATTGATTGATCCCTTATCAAATATCAGTGCTTGTTGCTGGATGTACAGTATAATGATCACTTTAATGGTATTTTAAACACCTTGGTCAGCTATTTGTTTGTATTAGACCATAGCTGTCAACACTTGACCGTTTTTACTTTTCTATCTTAGGAAACTTTTAGAGGGTTACGAGAACTGAGTGACTACCACACTGCCTCACACACATCTGTGTGGTTCGGAGACCATTTCTATCCATAGACATTGTGGAAACTGAATAGTGGACTGAATGGATGACACACATAGGCCTGCTGGTTACTGTATATGTAAATACAGTGTGTATGTAAATATATTTAGCAGTTGGGTAATGATGAAACATGATAAATCCACACTAGACTTGTGTTTTGTTTTATTCTTCACTTTTTAAAATAAATCAATTGTTGTAATATTATAACCTACATACACAATGTCATCATGTAGACTACTTTCATGGTGTGTGTTATAATATTATAACCTACACAATGTCATCATGTAGACTACTTTCATGGTGTGTGTGTGGTTCTCTTCTTTCTTTATAAATCAAATGCTGTAAGATACACAATGTTGTAATGTACTTTGTTTTTGTGTGTATTGTTTTTGTTCTACTTTTATAAATAAAATGTTTAAACAATGTTGTAATGTATGTTGTGACATTGCTTGTTATATGGTGTCATAAATCTGCTAGTGGCAATACTTCAAAAATGAATCGTCTTTGATTCTTCTACCAGTCAAGAGACCAGCCAAAGTTACAAACAATTGCCACTAGGGGTCATCTTAGGGAGAGAGGCGGTAGAGAAACGGTTTTGCTATTTTTGCAGTGCCCATGCAACTGCGCGCCACCGATTGTACACTCGATCCACAGTTGACTAGACAGACTCTCTGACGCCACTCATGAAGCGGCAGAACGCATCACACCCGGTGTGTTCAGGGGAAAGACTTTTGAAACATGGATTTGATATTCAGTGTACCAGATTATGTTTTACACCACACAGATGACTGAATTTCATAATTCTCACTAACTCCATGCACTGCTCAAGGGGTAAGTAGTTGTTATAGCAGTATTAATTTGTTAAAGGGCCCAGTTAAAATAAAGTTGTATTATGTTGTATATTTAATATCAGCTAAATATAAACAAGTTCATGATAACGTTGTCGATATTGCATTATTTTCTAAAGGTGAGACAAACCTATAGGGTTAGCCTATAGGCCCTACATTTATAATAATCAATGTTAGTATATTTTGGGAGGGGAATTGTATAGCCTACTTATAGAGATAGCTTATTTTTGTAGGCACTAACTCCGCCATGGTTCTTCGGGCAAAGACTGGGAAAATTAATGGAGTTTTTGTAGGGTTTTTTGATAAACGCTGAAAATAAGGTCTGTGGTCTTATACGTTTTGTTCTATGAGATCATCTTCATCAGCTAACATCATGTTTTGTGATTTTTGAAGCATTTATGTAATAATAACGAACACATAAAGCACATGAAGGCTTCATAATTCATAAAGGTCATGTTAACTGACTGATATTATCTCATAGAACAAAATGTATAATATCTCCTAAGCCTGTGTTAACCTCAGACCTTATTTTCGGTGTTTATTCCAAAAACGTATTCTTTCTCCATTCATGTTCCCCATAGGAAGGGCTGAACGAACCAGAGGTAACTAATTTTCGGTTTTTAGGACTACAAGCTGGCGAGCTCTATAACCTGGAAAAACTCCAAACACTTACCTTTGACAGAAATACTGAAATGCAAAAGATGTGTTCCTCCATGATGTGAACACTCACAGGTGTAGTTCCCTTCATCAGATGGTTGTATGTTGGTGATGTGTAGAAACACTCTGTCATCCTCTGGGTCACGAGTGCTGTCTGTACGTTTTGGGTCAGATCGATATGACACTCGACACTCATCACTCTATTTAAATTACATATCGTTTGCGTAATGTAATTAAGTGTTTGGTTTTGGCAGATGAGAGTGATATCTGCTCCTCATGTTCACAATGTTTTCACTTGAGTCTCTGCAAACAGGAAGGGGAGTGGATTGTGAGAGTGTTTTTTCATAGGAAAGGTTTGATTGAGCATTAGTAGCTATAGTGAAGTGAAAAGGAACGTTTATTCTTATTGACTAACTGCATTAAAACTGTAGTGAACAATTTGGTTATACTTTACAATACAGTGTCCTTATTACTGTGTAGGCCTAACTCCTGTAAGTACAGTGTAACAAGTACTGTCATTACTCATTGTTACCCTGTACTTAGGGTTAGGGTACAAATTAAATAGATCATGGGATATATCTCTCTTACCTTCAACAGCTGTGAATAGACCCTACAGCACCAGAAGCAGAGCAAGTCTGGATACACTTCCACACATACTGACCAACTGCAGAACCAAACGTTGACCCGACACTGCCTGCTAAGACAGACTACAGATATGACGTCAATGCAACGTTATTTACTCAGAAGAGGAACAAAATAAAACTTAAGCAAACTAAAGTGACCCTTCTTTGACTGGGTTGACTTAGTTATAATGGACCTTGACAGCTGAGCGTAGGAAGTGCTGCTGTTGTCTAGCTTGTATTCGTGTTACTCCTACGCAGAAACAATTACACCTCTGCTAGTGCAACCTGGTTTTTGTGACTGGGGTCTTTGTAGAGCACCACAGAGAGGTCTTATGATCAACCACTACTGACCAACTGCAGAACCAAACGTTGACCATCACTGCCTGCTCATATGGACTACAGATATGATGCATTTACTCAGTAGAGGAACACAAAACTTAAGCAAACCAAAGTGATGCTCCTTTGACTGGGTCCTCTTGCACAGGGGATTCTGAGAAAGATATAATATTATGTTCAGCTCAACAAATATTGTCTTGAAACAAATGAGTTTGTCTAATTCTGTCAACTGTAACATTTCACACTAGTTATTTTAGAGGCGTCTTCAGTGGACTAAGCAGTAGTTTGTAAATGTAGCACACTGGGGTCGCTGTTGAGTACATTTGAGGGATGAATGTAGCACATGGAGATGTGTGAAAAATCCTCCTCAGCAGGGTTATTGTGGGGTCAATTCTATTTTAATTCCAGATCAATTCATAAAGTAAACAAATTCCAATTCTAAATGTTCCTAATTGCAAGGCATTGAAGAGAATTGGAATTGGAATTTCAGTGTACTTCCTGAACTGACTGGAATTTAATTGGAATTGACCTCAACCCTGCGCCTCAGTTTTAATTGTCCCGTTTTTCGTTGCCTTATTAACTTTTGAGGTGGCGCGATCAGCTAAGATGCTTGAGGGAGGACTGTCACGTGTGCTAACAAGGCAGAGGTCCCGAGTTCGTGCCAGGTATGGGTCAGATGGGAGGGAAGCAGTACTCGCTTAAACAAGCAGTATGCCGTCCTTTACGTAAACAAACAAAAACATTCCGAGTAGATAAAGATGTGACTGAAAGTCATGTTAAATATAATATTGGATGAGATCTATCCTGCTGAATAAACTCTGATGTTGTATTATTGCGCTACCACTATGCTTGTGATGTTATCTTTCTCGTTCAGTTTATGTGGCGGGGCTCCCACTGGGCTGAAACACAAACTCCAGATTGTGGCTTTATCAAGACAGTAGCACCCCCTACTGTTTACTTATTGAAAGACCAAAGAGAAGAGTGGAGTGTAGATCATGTTCACTTCTCTTACAAAATATCAAATCAAATCAAACCACATGCGCCCAATACTACAGATGTAGACCTCACCGTGTAATGCTTACTTACGAGCCCTTAACCAACAATGCAGAGTTATAAAAAAGTAAGTAAGAAAAATGTGCTTGGAAAAATTGTAACAATAAAATAACAATAACGAGGCTATATACAAGGGGTACCAGTACCAAGTCAATGTGCAGGGGTACTTATTTTCTGTGTCTGCAATACTTGATCCTTCAATTATTTCACCTCAACCCATTTCAAAATGATAGCAAGTGTTGCATTTTTGTTGAGGCAAGGTTTATTGGGTCTTGTGGTGATAAAAGTGATAAAATAATAGATGAAGTGGTGGAAAAAGTACTCAATTGACATACTTGAGTCAAAGTAAATATACCTTAATAAAAAATGGCTCAAGTAAAAGTTAAAAGTCACCCAGTAAAATACTAGTCTAAAAGTATCTGGTTTTAAATGTACTTAAGTACAGTGGTGGAAAATGTACTCAGTGTTCATACTTGAGTAAAAGTACAAAGTAAAAGTAAATGCTATACATCAAATTCCTTATATTAAGCAAACCAGATGACACAATGTTCTTGTTTTAAAAATTTACTGACAGACAGGGGCACACTCCAACACTCAGACATCATTTACAAACGCAGTATTTGTGTTTAGTGAGTCCGCCAGATCAGAGGCAGTAGGGATGACAACACGTTATATAGATAGGTGCTTGAATTGGACCATATTGCTGTCCTGCCTGAGCATTCAAAATATAAAGTGTACTTTTGGGTGTCAGGGAAAATGTAGTGGAGTAAAAGTAAAAGTAGTCAAAAATATAAATAGTAAAATACAGATACCCCAAAAAATTCCTTAAGTAGTACTTTAAAGCATTTTTCCTTAAGTACTTTACACCACCCAAATTTACTACTAATCATTAGTCTTTTTGCGGTTCCTAATCTAAAGTGAGTGCTATTTATACTTTATAAATACTTATAAATGTTTTGAGTTACCATTGTAATTTCTCACAAAAAGATGGGCTGGCCATTGGTAGACATTCTTTCAGTACCTGGTAATAGAACAAGCACACAACACAGGATGTTTAAGGAAATATATATTTACATGTGTGAATAACTAGCTTACTAACATTTATGTGGGAGTAATGATTAATAAAAGGTGAGCAAAAAGTTTGTAAATACCTTATAAAGGCCTTATAAATGGTTTATTATGGACCCTTCAAATAAAGTGTTACCCTAGGAGGATGCTGGGCCCAGCACAGGCAGTGTGGTCCCCTGGTCTTCTGGTCCCAGTGATGCTAGGCTTAGCAGCACAGACAGCTCAGCTGCTGCTGCAGCAATTAAGGGGAGTGGACGTACAACGCACTGTGTGACCCATCCAGAACCAAGACACCCTCCGTGGGGATAGAAAAGAACGATATGCAAGTGAGTCTAGCACAAGACCCAGAAACAGAATGCGCTGAGATGGAGTCAGACAGCTATTTTTCTGGTTTCTTATGAAGCCTAGAGACTGAATACCGGACAGTAGCATAGATGTGTGTAACTGCTTGCTCCCTCAAATCTGCTGCCACCAGCCAATCAGCTGTAAAAGCCGGCGGCTCGTGAGCATTTTGAATTTGTAGACTCTGACGTGCTTGCTGAGGGCACGTATGTCTAGAATGGGACGCAAAGTCCCGTCGCCTTTTCGGAACCAGGAAATACCAGCTGTACCAACCGTCCTGGATCTTCGACATAGGAACCATTCTGATTGCCTGCTTCTGGAGACGGGAGGATATTTCCTCCCTCAAAACGGGCATGAAAAGCATTGAGCTGGAGACAGACAGCTCATGTTCGGGTTCATACAAACCACAGAGACCGTGTGTGGGATAATAACCCTGCTCATTCCCTCAACTTCGCTACCAACAACCACTTGCGGGCATAGGGGGCAACGGCTGGCGTAGTACCCCGTTTGAACTGTAGCCAAACATAGGGGCACTGTTGCCACAGTAACGTTTTTGTGGAGGGGTGCATTGGTCGCACAGACCCGTGCCAAGGCCCCTCGCTCTGGGGGTTACCTGATTCCAGAAATTGGAAATAGGAATTGGGTTGCCATAACGACGGGGGAAAGCTAGGAAGTTTAGCATGATAGCCGACGTTAGCCAGGAGGCTTTTTAGTGTAATTGAGACAAGCTAGGCTCTTTGACCGCAGTATGGTCCGTTTAGAATAACCAAACAACTTAACACTACGTACACTAAACAAGAAAGCTAACCAAGCAACTCCACCGTGGGGAAGCGGGAATAGCTAGTAATAGCTAGTTCGCCTTTGCGAGTTAGTCAACATGGCTAGCACGCTATGCAAAAGGCTAGCCCGGTCTCAAAAGTCTACGTATGACCGGATCACAGAGCTGGGACCGGACCCTTCATCAACAAGTCTAGGAAGAAAGGCAATCGGTGCTTGCCCGAGACAGGCGCATACACAACGCCCAGGCAGACAAGACATTTGCTTCGACCAAAGACCCAATCCATCTCTGCATCCCGCCACTTGGACACAGCCAAGGTATCCGCACGAGGGAGAGGAAGTCACTATTGGAAACACCAAGGCCCCTCAAGAATGCTACGATTGTCAAGAGAACCTGTGCCCATTACTAGGGAAACAGTGCCCGCTGCGGGCAAGCCACTTTTACCAGCACCGTCCCCTAGTCCCGCACACAAACTGATTTGAGTGAGGGCAGCCAGAGCATGTACAGAGCCGAGACATACAAGGTTGCGACCCCCAACCCGGCTTGTTAGCCTTTTTCGTTGCAATTGCGTTAGCCATCTTACTCATTGCTACAGCCAGGCCAAGCAATCCGAAGAATAACTTAGTGGTTTGTAGTTAACCAGGAGAACAAATCCAAACTCCAGCACACAATGTCCAGGGGGTGAGCGCGCTCTACCACAAAGGGACAGTTTAGTTGGTGCAGAAGGGACATTCTGAACTTTGAAGGCCGAGCCTAGGCGCTATGACGACAAGAGATTGACTTGACTTTACTTAATGGATACCCAAGATTTACTCAACCAAACACACCATAAGTCTATTTTTTTCATCACTTTTTACTTTTTCAAGACCTCATACACCTTACATCAATATAAGTGCAACACGTCTATCATTTTGAAATGGATTGAGGTGAAATAAATGAAGGATCAAATATTCAGACAATATTTCCTAAGAGAAGTGAACATTATCTATAATACGTTCCACTCTTCTCTTTGGTCTTTCAATTAGTAAACGGCAGGTGGTGCTGCTGTCTTGATAAAGCCACAATCTGGAGTTTGTGTTTTAGCCCAGTGATAGCCACATTAGCTCAGGGATGGGGATGGAGATAGGTGACATTACGAGCATGGATACTGCAATAATACAAAAACAATGAATATATTTGCGGTCAAAACTACAAATGTGTACACATTGGCCGTTTCATTGTTGATTGAAACTAACCAATAACTGCATCTGTTCTACGCTTGATAAAAAGCACCCTATAGCCATATGGTGGTGCAGAATCTATCATTGTTTGTGTCTAAAGAAGGAAGTGGACTTGTTGATGTGTCTGTGGTTGATCAAAAGACCTCTCTGTGGTGAGTGCTTTACAAAGACCTCAGTCACAAAGACCAAGATGCACTAGCATCATTAAGACAGGTAGAAGCTAGAAAACAGCACCACTTCCTCCTCAGCTCTCAAGGTCCATTATAACTAGGTCAACCCAGTCAAAGGAGGGTCACTTTGGTTTGATTAAGTTTTATTTTGTTCCTCTACTGAGGGAGTAACGTTGTATTGACGTCATATCTGTAGTCGGTCTGAGCGGGCAGTGTCGGGTCAACGTTTGGTTCTGCAGTTGGTTAGTATGTGTGGAAGTGTATCCAGACTTGCTCTGCTTCTAGTGCTGTGGGGTCTATTCACAGCTGTTGACGGTAAGAAAGATGTATCCCATGATCTATTTAATTTGGACCCTAGCCCTAAACATTACAGGAGTGATTACAGGAGTTAGACCTACACAGTAATAAGCACACTGTATTGTAAAGTGTAACCAAATTGTTCACTACCGTTTTAATGCAGTTAGTCAATAAAATAAACTTTCCTTTTTACTTCACTACCAGTAGCTACTCATACTCTTGATATTTGTATTTATTTATCACAAACAACAACACAAAAACAAAATGTCAACTATACAAAACATTCTCTAAGATGGTCAACATAACATTTCCAAATTCTGTCAAATATGTCTGGTTTATGTTTGATTTTGTAAGTCTAATGTGATGTAGCTAGATAGTTCAATCCTCCAGTTTGTTATTGAGGGTGGGTACGGGGCTTTCCAGTTGATGGCTTTTACATTTCTTTGCAGCAATTAGACCTAGATTACAAAACCTTCTCTGATATTGATCACCAATATTTACATTTCCCAACAAACATAATCGTGGAGATGAATGGATATGAATTGCTAGACAGAATGAATTGATAGCACATACATTATCCCAAAATGGTGTCAGTTTGTCACAGGATCACAGCATATGTAATAGGGTTCCTTTATGCTTTTTGCATCTCTAACAGAGATGTGACATTTCTGGGTGCGTTACATGCATTCTGGCAGGAGTGTAGTAAGTCCTATGAATTATCTTAAATTGCAGTAGTTCATGTCTTAAGTTGTAGGAGCAGATATGAACATTTTCATATATTCTCATCAAGTTCTTCATTTAGATCTGTTTCCCATTTGTTCCTTATAGGTTCTGAGTCATCAGGTAGAATTTCAATCAACCCTTGATATAACTTGGCAATCAACTTCTTTGGCGTAGCAGCTACTTTCAGCATTTTTCTATGCTAGATGCCTTAGGTTCATCCAGATTTTGTTGAAGCGATTGAATATGATTTCTGAGTTGTGAGAACATAAAGAAATCGGCCCTTGGATAATGTAATTGATTGAATGACAGTAGAGATCCATCATAGTAAACATGTTCAAAATTCATGATGCCACTTTGGGAGCAGGACTTAAAGGTGTCATGCTGGAGGTAAGGTGGGGTTATTCCAAATGTGTGCCTGGCAATATTGGTTCTTTCCACCTCATGAATTTATATTGCCCCAAATACGAATGGAATTGAGACTCATTGCATTGTCTGTTTTTTCCTTCAATGCCTTGGACCCGAAGTAGTGAATATATTTTAGATCATCATACGGTTTTACATTTGTGGCTTCGATACTCTTCCATGCCACAAGGATATTTTGCTGTCTATTTATATTAGTGAACACAGTTGTGCAGCCCAGTAATACATCTTCATATGAGGTAGTCCAAGACCTCCAGCTTTATAGGGGAAGTGGAAAACAGTCAATTTTACTCTCGAGGTCTTTCCATTACAAATAAAGTTGGAGAGCAGGCCATTTATTTTATTTAAAAGGTTGGATGGAATTGAAACGGGCAAGGCCTGGAATAAATACATCAACCTTGGTAATATAATCATTTTAAATATGTTGACCCTACCTAACATAGAGATAGGGAGAGATCTCCATCTCTGAACATCAGAATCAATTCCTATCTATTAAAGGAGAGTAATTGATTTTATATATCTCCTCCAGACTGCATGGTATCAGTTCACCCAGGTATTTCATACGTGTCTTTGCCCATTTCACTGTTCTGTATTAACAATGGATCATTATCTTTCTTTTGAAGGAGGGTGATTGTAGCCAAACATAGTGACTGGGGAAGTTTATTTTTCTCTAGAGCTGCTGTGAGCATAAGTAACATAAGCTTTAGTAATTTGGGATGAAAGTGTCTATAAAATTCCACTGGGAATCTATCATTACTAGGAGATTTCCCAATCTGTAAATTATTGATTGCCTCCAACAGTTCACCAGGGGTAATATTTCTATCCATATTCATTTTCTCTGGTTCACTCATAATTGGTCAAATGGCCTTATTAAGGAAATTGTCTATATATTTCTTTGAACTTTTGTTTTTGGATTGATACAGTTTGTGATAAAATATTTTAAAGACTGAGTTAATTTCCGATGGATCCATTGTTATGCTACCATCTGGGGTTCCAATGCTATGGATGGTTCATTCCTCTTCCTCTTTCTTAATTTGCCAAGCAAGCATTTCCCTGCACTTTCACCTCGCTCAACATATTGTTGCTTGGATTTCATGGCAGCAATCTCTGCAGAGGGTGTGTTTATTGTGTTATATTCAAGCTTCAAAGTGTTCAACTGTTAAAGGGTGTCAACATTTCTATCTAAACTGTGTTTTCTTTCTAAGTCGTGGATTTTCTGTTCTAGTATTTCTAATTCTTTATGGGTCTTCTTTTTCTTCTGTGAAGAGTAAGACATGATACAACCTCTCATGTATGATTTAAGAGCTTCCCAGACAACAGTTGGGCATACTTCATTGTCTACATTGATTTCCAAAAACATGTCTATCTGTGTGTTGCGAAATGAGGTAAACTCCTTATCTCCAAGAAACATTGTGTTGGATCGCTAGGTCTTTGCTTTTGGCATAGGAGGTTTGACCTTAAACGTGAAAGAAAATGGGCTATTGTCCGTAATTATTCTAGGAAGGTATTTACATTCAGAAACACAGTCAATTAAAGCAAAGTTTACAATAAAAAAGTAAATGATTGAATATGAGTTTTGGACGTGTGAGTAATAGGAGTATTGTCTTTCAGTTGGATGTTTATATCTCCACAGTTCACACAGACCATCTCTTTGATGTTGTGGTTTAATACCTTAGACATGTTAGGAAGACCATATAGTTTAGTCGATGACTTGTCTAGAGTTACATCCCGTACACAGTTAAACCCCCCCCATTTAATATTACCTTTACATTGAGATAGTTTTAGTATAAGTTCATTAATGAACTTTGGGTCGTCATCATTTGGGCAATAACAGCTCAGTAAAGTTACTTTTTCTTGTGCCAGGTTTCCTTTTACCATTAAGAAACGTCATTTTGGGTCTGTAGTAATTTCTGTAGACTGAAATGGGACTTTTTATCAATGAGAATTGAAAGTACTACTCATGCTCAATCAAACTGATCTCATTAAACAATATACTCACAATCTGTTTCCCTTCGTGTTTACAGTAACTCGAGAGAAAACATTGGAGACCGGAGGAGCAGATGCCACTCTTCTCTGCCCAAACCAAAAAATCACTAACATCAGTATTGTAGTATGTAAAAAAAATAGAATGATGAGTGAGGGTAATGAGTGTAGAGTCTCACAAGACTTTGAGAAAGATCAAACCAACAGCACTTGTGACCCCAGAGTCACACTACAGATAGAGAATAACAGAGTGTTTCTACACATCACCAACATACAACCATCTGATGAAGGGAACTACACCTGTGATTGTACATATGACGAAGGCAATGCTGAAATAAACATACATATTTCTGTCAATGGTAAGTGTTTAATCATTTTAAAATGAACTTCAGCATAATGTTATTACCACATATTTAGTGGAATGCACGTCATGTGCAAAAGTACCTTCAATATGTAATATGTATTTGGCTTACCTTTATGTTCTGTGAGTGTTTTGTTGTCTTGTTTTTTAACGTCTGTCATAGAAGTTACATCTGACAGAACTGAGAGAATCTCTGTAGTCACAATATTGGATTTTCTCATCAATACATGTAATAATGTCTTAAAATGGAGACTGTGGACAACACAATGACTTCATGTAAATGAACAAGATGGCGGAAGAGACACATATAAGATCATAATATATATTTTTCCTTTCTCAGGAACCCAAGTGCAAGAGGCCACAGACAACAGTCTCTTCTATTTTGGGATGATAACAGGCGTTGCAGCATGTGTCGCTGTCCTGGTGTTTGGTGGCATAATCATGAGGAAAATTCATCTCAGGTAAGATAATATAAAAAATAGTTGCTGTCATGACTATTTGTCAGCTTTTTGGTATTTGAATAATTACTTGGAAGCACTGTAGTAAAAATGGTGCATTCAGAGTACTGAATTGGTGTCTAAGGGTTCGATAAAATAATGTATGTGCTAAATGTAAGTCGCTCTGGATAAGAGCGTCTGCTAAATGACTAAAATGTAAATGTAAATGTAAGAAATACATGCAATGCTCTGAGTTCAGGTGGGCCTTCACTCTTCAGCAAACAAAGGAAAGGAGGGGTGCTCAACAACAATGACGAAAAGCATGAAAAGGGCTGACCAGGAAAAACATCCAAAAGGACTAATTCCAGGCAGAAAGGAGTTGGAGCACTCAACAAGAAAGGGAGAAATTGATTGATTTTAGCTCACTTTAATCCATTGGATAGGATGAGAACTTGTGACTGTTCAGTGCTCCAACTCCTTTCTGCCTCGAATTAGTCCGTTTGGAAGTTGTTCTATATAAGCCCTTCACATGCAATGCTATATATCCTACTGAGACATTTTTAAATACCTAAACACCATGTATAACACACAGGCTACTTGACATACTTTAAGTCTGACTCGATTCGTTTTGTACTGATCACTACCCAATAGGCAACATTTTGAATCAATGTTGTTTACACTTAATTTCAACAAAAAAATGTAATGTGATGACAACGTGGGACTGATTGGATTTGCAAAAAGTAATCAATCTAAGGGAATTTCGTATTTTTTTTCACCCTACTTTTAACCTAAATCCAATAACATGGTGAAATGTTTTGCTGAATTCATGTTGCATCACGTTAGTTGACAACTCAACCAAAATGTAAATCGAAACTAGGCTAGATGTTCAACTGATATGTGACCAGTGAGTACTTTCCAAAAACTGCACTTTGTTGTGGCTTCTCACTTCTCATTTCCTGTCAAAAACAAGTGTGGTGAAAAAAACACATACACTGCACACAATCATTTTGCTCTGAAAAATGTGCTGTGTAAAACATGTTTCATTTGGTGCTATGTTAATTCAATCTTGTTATTATTTGCTCAACAGGAGAACACAGCTACAAGTGTCTGGAACCGTCAACGAGGTGCCACAACACTACTTGCTGTTGCCTGTTAGTCAGATGAAGGCATCTGGGTCCTCATTTATAACTGTTGCGTACATTTCACACAAAATATCTGCGTGCGTCATTTCTGAAAAGACTGCACACGTACAAAAATATTGAGATTTATAAACTAGGCGAATGCCATACATACGCATGTTTCCCGTTATAAATCAGACCCATCCTGAACCTTTTCGCACATGAACGAGCATTACAATCCGCCTGAAAAACGACCATCATTTACCTTTTATGTTGACAATAACGCCCGTTTTAGCTGTGTACTGGAAGTATTGGAATTAAACCGTGGCAGTTTCTAAATAGCAATGGCGAGCTTTATCAAATGTCTCTGGCAGAATGTTGTAAACGTTTACAGTGACATTTGCTGTATCTGACCATTTCTGAAAGAAAAAAAACCATTGCAAATTGTTGTGGACCTCTAAACAGATTGTTTGAATTCAATAATGTTTTGCATTCACTTTTTAATATGCTGCACTGCCCGTGAATTCTGAAACATTGTCTATTCGGAAAGAAATGACAACTACAGTATACGCCTGCTTACAGTGGTAGCCTACACACTTCAATACAAAAAATCAACTGTCTGTTCTTCTGTTAAATTCAACTGTTATAAACCGCGCTTCCTTTCAGTTGCATAGAGCAACAACTTGATATTATAGCCTCATAGGCACAAGTAAATGGTAATTTATGTTATGGCTACTTTAGGAATATGAACTCATCATGGCCAAAAAAGGTAAGGAATCTATTCTACAATGGTTATGATACATGTATTATGTTTATAAATTAAATATTGTCTACTCGAGAAATTTGACAGTGCAGTATTCAGACAAACGTCAATGGAAAAGGTGAACCGAAAAGGTGAACCGTCTGTCCTACTGTTAAACTGCACTTCGGATCGGATCGCATAGAGCAAAATAGTTGAAATAGCTTATCTATTTACTACTGTGAAGTGGGTCTAATTACATTTATGTTTTAGTCATTTAGCAGACGCTCTTATCCAGAGCGACTTACCGTAGTGAGTGCATACATTTTCATACTGGTCCCCCGTGGGAATCGAACCCACAACCCTACCAACTGAGCTACACATGACTTAAATAACAGATGGCAGTAATGGTAGCCTATCTTAACTTGTTGTAGGCCTATAGGCTATGAAACCATCACGGTCAGAAACGGTGAGGAGATTATTCTGCAATGACCATGGAAATTAGATAAATAGGAAAAATATGTATTTTTCTAACTAGAAAAGGACATTTACTGAAGTAAATGTGGTGTGCTTGCTAGTCTTGAAGTATTTATGCTTGTGAAATAGTAGTAGTAGTGACAGCAGTAGTAATGTTAGTAGTAGCAATGGTAGTCATAGGGTTTTCATAGGCTCTGTGTTAGTTATAGTGACCTACTTTGGGGTGGTTTGTAGGTGTGGAGTTATTCTAGTGGGTTATAGTGGGCTAGCATTGTAGGCTAGAGTGAGTACTATATAATCATAAGCCATATAATGGGTTTTAAAGCTCTCAAAATGTTTTAGTTTGAACATTCTGAAAGTTTTGTGGCAGTGATTTCAGTTTTGAGTGCTGAAGCCTGCATTCCCCAATTTTATAGCTTTATAGTTTATGAAGTAAGAATGATATCAAAAATCTGTGTTGAAGGCACCTACGTTTTGTCAGTCTGCACATGTCATCGTTGGGGTGGTGTTTGTAGCTGTGGTCAGTAGTTGTGGTCAGTAGTTGTGTGGTTGTGTTGTAGGTTATTTTGGCCCTACAAGTATGGATGTGGTCAGTAGTTGTGGTCAGTAGTTGTAGTCAGTAGTTGTGTGGTTGTGGTCAGTAGTTGTTGTCAGTAGTTATGTGGTCAGCAGTTGTGTTGTTCTGTTGCTGGTTCTTTGGGCCCTACAGTATGGATGTGGTCAGTAGATGTGGTCAGTAGTTTTGTGGTTGTGGTCAGTAGTTGTGGTCAGTAGTTTTGTGGTTGTGGTAAGTAGTTGTGGTTCAATAGTTGTGGTAAGTAGTGGTCAGTAGTTGTGGTCAATCGGTTTGGTCAGTAGTTGGGTGGTCAGTAGTTGTGTGGTTGTGTTGTAGGTTCTTTGGGCCCTACAGTATGGATGTGATCAGTAGTTGTGATCAGTAGTTGTTGTGTGGTTGTGGTCAGTAGTTGTTATCAGTAGTTATGTGGTCAGTAGTTGTGTGGTTGTGGTCAGTAGTTGTGTTGTTCTGTTGCTGGTTCTTTGGGCCCTACAGTATGGACGTGGTCAATAGTTGTGGTCAATCGTTTTGGTCAGTAGTTGTGTGTTTGTGGTCATTAGTTGTGTGGTCAGTAGTTATCTGGTTGTGGTCAGTTGTTGTGGTCAGTAGTTGTGGTCAATCATTTTCTGGGTGTGGTCAGTATTTGTGGTCAGTAGTTGTGTGGTCAGTAGTTGTGTGGTTGTGGTCAGTAGTTGTGGTCAGTAACTGTATGGTTGTGGTCAGTAGTTGTGTGGTCTGTAGTTGGGTGGTTGTGGTGAGTAGTTGTGGTCAGTCGTTTTCTCTGTGTGGTCAGTAGCTGTGGTCAGTAGTTGTGGTCAGTGGCTGTGTGGTTGTGGTCATTAGTTGTGGTCAGTAGTCGTGTGGTCAGTAGTTCTGAGGTTGTAGTCAATAGTTATAGTCAGTAGCTGTGTGGTTGTGGTCAGTAGTTGTGTGGTTCAGTAGTTGTGTGGTCAGTAGTTGTGGTCAGTAGCTGTGTGGTTGTGGTCAGTAGTTGTGGTCAGTAGTCGTGTGGCCAGTAGTTCTGAGGTTGTAGTCAATAGTTATAGTCAGTAGCTGTGTGGTTTTGGTCAGTATTTGTGTGGTCAGTAGTTGTGGTCAGTAGTTGTGTGGTTGTGGTCAGTAGTTGTGTGGTCAGTAGGTGTGTGGTCAGTAGTTGTGTGGTCAGTAGTTGTGTGGTCAGTAGTTGGGGTCAATACTGGTCAGTCGTTTTGTGGTTGTGGTCAGTAGCTGTGGTCAGTAGTTGTGGTCTGTAGTTTGGGGTTGTGATCAGTAGCAGTGGTCAGTAGTTGTGGTCAGTAGTTGTGTGGTTCTGGTCAGTTGATGTGGTCAGTAGTTGTGGTCAGTGTTCTGTGATTGTGATCAGTGTTCTGTGATTGTGATCAGTGTTCTGTGATTGTGGTCAGTAGTTGTGGTCAGTCGTCGTGGTCAGTAGTTGTGCTCAGTAGCTGTGTGGTTATGGTCAGAGGTTTTGTGGTTGTGGTCAGTTGCTGTGGTCAGTAGTTGTGTGGTTGTGGTTAGTAGCTGTGTGGTTGTGGTCAGTAGTTGTGGTCAGTATTCTGTGGTTGTGGCCAGTAGCTGTGTGGTTGTGATCAGTGGTTGTGTGGTTCAGTAGTTATGTGGTCAGTAGTTGTGTGGTTCAGTAGTTGTGGTCAGTGGCTGTGGTCCGTAGTTGTGGTCAGTAGTTGTGTGGTCAGTAGTTGTGTGGTTGTGGTCGGTAGTTGTGTGGTCATGGTCAGTTGTTGTGTGGTTGTGGTCAGTAGTTGTGCTCAGTAGTTGTGGTCAGTAGCTGCGTTCTCAATATCACGAAAGGGGTCGATTTTGGGCCCTTGTTTTGATTAATCTTGTTGTATTTACTGTATTGATATTATTTATTGTATGTCCACAGGGCTCCCTTGAAAATGAGACCCTGGTCTCAATGCTGACCCACCCTGTATAAATAAAAGTAATAAATAAATAAAAATATATTGATTGCAATGGTTCTCATTCAAACCTGTTTTAATTTATGAAAATTTTAAATGGTTATAGCTCAAAAAGTATACACAGCTTTAAAAATCCTTTGACAAGCAATCTAAGTTGGGGCAGTCTGGAAGTTGGTTTCTTTTTAATAGCTTAAATCGTTTAAACTCTAGAGCGAGCGAAATAAATATAATAATAATAGTAATAATAATTATAATAAGAGTATGTAAGAAATCTAGAGTTGTGCTTTGCTTGGCAAGCACACCTAATTATTTTAGAATGCAAATATAAAATAAATAGATTTTCGCGCTTCTAACTAACTGCAAATGGTTGCATCTTGTTATTATATTTTGCTACCCATTTTATTATTCTGAATCAGAGTGTCATCATATATTCCTCCACAAGGCTACTAGTACAAGTCTCCCGAGTGGTGCAGTGGTCTAAGGCACTGCATCGCAGTGCTAGCTGTGCCACTAGAGATCTTGGTTAGAATCCAGGGTCTGTCATAGCCGGCCGCGACCAGGAGACCCATGGGGCGGCGCGCAATTGGCCCAGCGTCTAGGGTAGGGGAGGGAATGGCCGGCAGGGATGTAGCTCAGTTGATAGAGCATGGCGTTTGCAACGCCAGGGTTGTGGGTTCGATTCCCACAGGGGGTAGGAAAAAAATAAATGTATGCATTCACTAACTGTAAGTCGCTCTGGATAAGAGCGTCTGCTAAATGACTAAAATGGAAATGTAAGCTACATATGCCTTCTTGCAATGCAGTACCTCAACCACTAGAAACTGTGTGTATGCATGGTCTAAAGTTAGCGGGAGAACTCCACATTCTCACGTGAAGTTCAGTTTTTATAAACGGAAACTGGCACATGGTTGTTTTGGGGGATATTTTGTACGTACGCAACGTTTATAAATGAGGCCCCTGCAGACTAGGCTCTTTTACATTTTCAATAGAATTTTCCACAGCCCCATATGAGATTTTCCAGTGTAATATGGTGACTATTGTTAATGTCTTTGTAGGAGGAGCAACAGGACATTGAGCCCTACAGCACGTTCACAGGGAGAGAAAATGGGCTGTACTCAACACTCCAGCTGCCTCATCCTAACCTCTGACCCTCAGGCACCGTTGGCCAATGACCACATGACATTAGACACCTTCTAGTAACAGCTAGCTATACAGCTCTACGGTAGAGTGGTAGATATACATTTACTGTGAATATTTTGATTACTGAAAATGCAAAAACAAATCCCTGTCTGAATTGCCATATATCAGCCTCTCCTTTGCTGTAGATCTTCTGTGGTTGTTGTAAATATCAACACATACTGTATGTAGGCTGCACATCTGTTATGGAAATACAATTGTATTATACATGTCTCAAAAGTATAGCTGTTCTGTTGTTGTTTGCGGATAGAACAAAGCTGTTTCTGTGGAGATCACCTGATCCCAAAATCATAAACTTTTCCACCAGGTGTCAGTATACTGTTAGAAAATACTAAAATGTTCCTGCCATAAACATTAATGGAGAAATCAGTAAAAGTCCCAACTGCCACTGTATTCAAACTGTAACTTTAGAAAACAGAATATTAATGTAGACCTGTTTTATAGTTTTCTGTTTACTATATAGGCCTGGCTACATGAATTAGGCTACATGTTTAAGTGCATATGTTAATAAATACAAAATTATAACTGTTTTTCCAACAAACAAAAAATGTAAAAAAAAAACATGTATGTATGTTGTAGCCTATGTACTTCTGTGGATGCAAGGCCAGTCTATTAAAAGCATGAGATAACTGTTTCATGGTGGCAGCTCCTTTGTTTCCTTCCTGCACATCACAGTTAGCCTGACTACCCATCCACATCACAGTTAGCCTGACTACCCATCCACATCACAGTTAGCCTGACTACCCATCCACATCACAGTTAGCCTGACTACCCATCCACATCACAGTTAGCCTGACTACCCATCCACATCACAGTTAGCCTGACTACCCATCCACATCACAGTTAGCATGACTACCCATCCACATCACAGTTAGCATGACTACCCATCCACATCACAGTTAGCCTGACTACCCATCCACATCACAGTTAGCCTGACTACCCATCCACATCACAGTTAGCCTGACTACCCATCCACATCACAGTTAGCCTGACTACCCATCCACATCACAGTTAGCCTGACTACCCATCCACATCACAGTTAGCCTGACTACCCATCCACATCACAGTTAGCCTGACTACCCATCCACATCGATCCGGCCAAACACAACGCCCCCTAGCGTTTCTTCTCCACCATGAGTCTGGATTTGCTTTCCTCCCCGACGTCTTAAGAATGTGAAAACATTCGGACAATTCTGATTGGTCCCAGAAACTGATGTGTTGGGACAGAGCTAGCCTACATGAATCACGTCATTGGCTTTGATACTCTGATTGGTTAGAGAAGTTCCAATTGCTGGTTAATTTATTTTGTACAATACCCCTCATTTTGACGTCAGCACAAATGATTTCTAGTATGGCAGTTTCAGACTGAATGTATGGAGCGATCGATAGAGCAGCGGAATTAAATGCACGATATGTCGTCAGGCAACATCTCATGAATAATAATGCAGCCCTTACCTTTTTGAATTATTTAACAAAAATATTTAGCAAAAGTGAAATTTCAAAAACATAGCCAATGTAGACAACTAAAACATATACAAATTATTAATACAACATTTAAATAAACAAAAAACACTTATACCAGCAGCTGAGACTAATATGAAAAGTGCACAGCCAGGGATTAACCCTATTAAGCTAAGGCTCAAGTAAAGAGAGTGTGACAGACAGAATAGAATAGAATAGAATGAGGGTTGCAAAGTTACCGGAATCTTCGATAATTTTTGTAATTAACAGGTAATCTATGGCAATCAATGGTAACTTTGGTAATTTATACTTGAATAATGTTTTTTTTTTAAATTCGTTTTTTATATCTGTGTCCATATTGTCCATGAGTGTCTAGTGGATAGACCATATGGTTCAAGAGAAAATAGTCTAATTAATAAGAAAAGCATCTAATCAACA
This sequence comes from Coregonus clupeaformis, assembly GCF_020615455.1. Classification (NCBI taxonomy): domain Eukaryota; kingdom Metazoa; phylum Chordata; class Actinopteri; order Salmoniformes; family Salmonidae; genus Coregonus; species Coregonus clupeaformis. The sequence continues at coordinate 88,949 of NW_025535050.1, forward strand.
ACTGCATTATTTTTTATTAACTCTGCAACTATTCCAGCTGTTGACTTTTTTCACAACTGACACCAGTTTGGCGCCAAAACATTTTACAACAAAGACATATTGTAAAATACATTAAAATGTGTAAAAATATATAAAGGATATCTCATCCTGAAACCCTCATATTAAATACCAATGGTATTCACTAAATTGATGGTTTATATTTAGGTTAATGTTTTACATCTTTTCTTCTATTTTTTATATCATCTAATTTGATAATTTGATATATTTTACATGTGGTAAGGCCACACAGAGGGCCAGAGATAATTACAGACATGTGGTAAGGCCACACAGAGGGCCAGAGATAATTACAGACATGTGGTAAGGCCACACAGAGGGCCAGAGATAATTACAGACATGTGGTAAGGCCACACAGAGGGCCAGAGATAATTACAGACATGTGGTAAGGCCACACAGAGGGCCAGAGATAATTACAGACATGTGGTAAGGCCACACAGAGGGCCAGAGATAATTACAGACATGTGGTAAGGCCACACAGAGGGCCAGAGATAATTACAGACATGTGGTAAGGCCACACAGAGGGCCATAGATAATTACAGACATGTGATAAGGCCACACAGAGGGCCAGAGATAATTACAGACATGTGGTAAGGCCACACAGAGGGCCAGAGATAATTACAGACACATGATAATCTGAAGTACCAAAAAAAGCTCATTAGATGTCATTTTATAAAATTCCCCACCAAAACTTGAAAGTTACCAAAATTCTGGTAGTTTACTGGTAAACGTCGAAAGTTTCTAGTAATATACCCTTCGTTTGAAACCTTAAATAGACTAGAATATAAAAAAAGTACATTTTTTCCAGAAGGAACTTCAGTTGTGGCACATCACATAAGATAAAGATTGAAAGTAAACATATAAACAGCAACACACATGACAGATACCAATGCTTACAAGGTATATACAAGATAAACATGAGTAAAAAATTCATAATGTCATTTAAAAGCTGTACTGATGCCGTCTCTCTTGGTTTTAAGAGGTCAAAACCTGATTATGTTACCTGATGGCAGTACTGCATATTGATTGTTCAGTGGAAGTGTCCAATAAGATTGATTTTCCCCTCGTACGTGTGTGATCTTTGTAAATGTCTCAGAGAGCCTTATGGTGGTCTCCCTACAATCTTTAAACTGACCTGCACAACTCTCCCTAGGCCCTAGAGTATCATGACCTGAGCCAAACCAGGCAACTAATCTAACTGTTATGACAGGCTCAATACAACATCTTTAAAAAAGGACTGCTTTTAAAATACGGATTGATTGTCACAGACTTTTAAAGATAAAATAACATGAACCAGATTAGTCAATAATGATAAGGTGTGTGTGTGGCAGTGTGAGTAGTCACTCAGTAGTCATTGAAAAAGGTTCCTGAGAGAGAAAAGAGGGGGAAAGAAAATTGTCATATTTCAATTGGATGAATACACTGGTCATTATGAGGTAGAGGTTTTCTTCTGTACACACAGTCCAGTAATAAGATGGTCTGACAGCCATTGTGACAAAACACAGCAGAACAGGTATTAACATGCAGCTGAGTGCATGGATGCAGACAACATGACCACCACAACAGTACATCATTTCAGAGCTTCTTCCTGAAGAAGAGAGACTACAGCAGACAGTGAGAGAATGAAGATGGAAACCTACCTCTTTACAGCCTCCTGAGCTGGTTGCATCCTGCGCTTGTCTGACGAGCTGAGGGATTGTATGCTGAAACAAAAGAGGACATTTTTGAGTTATGTTTCAATTTTAGTTTTTTTTGTAATTTATACTAAAAGCTTTTGTAACATTCTCAATATCGTCTGTTTCACGCTTTCTATCGGGATAATCAAATAAAGTTGTAAAAATACTCACATGTGTGACGGACTGGAGCTTGGTGTGAAAGAGATCAAAACAGACAATGTACCGGCAGGAAACATACACCACAGAAGTACATTTCCAAGTTTCATTCCAAAGTTTCTTTCTCAATGAGAGAGATTACAGAAGACATGAAGAGGCTATGAAAGTATGAGAAGGTCAACCTACTTCTTAGTCGTCCTACGCTTGGTTGTTGAGCTGGTTGGTGAGCTGGTTGACGAGTTTGACCTGAAAAAACAAAATGTATATTTTTTAGTTATAATTATTTTTTTCCTTAAAAAGCTTTTTTAAATGTGGAAGAGACACTCACAATTGTGATGGACTGGAGGTTGGTGTGACATTGAAATAAATCAAAATGTACAATGTACTAACAAGAACCACATAATCGGATTCATTATTATTTTATTACAATTATTTAATCTTGAAGAATGCGTTTAAACCAGCATAGCACAGTCTCAGAAAATGTAATTGTCATGTTTCATGTTTTCTTTCAAAAAGGTTTCAATCATGATTCCTTAAATGTTCTTTAGAATGAGCATCTTACTGTTTGGATGGTGGTGGTGTCTTTAAGGGAGTTCTGATGGTTTCAGGGTCAGTTACTGGGGGTTTTCTACATCAAATTAGATATCAACTGGTAAACATCTGGCAGACAAATCACATATTATATTCATAATACCTGTTTTCATTTTCAAGGTAATATTTTGTATCTCTACCTGGACGAAGTCTCTTTTATCCTCTTTAGCAGCAACACTAATACACAGATTACAGCAATGAGACACACTGAACCCAACACTGCACTAACCACTGTACCTGTGAATGACAGAGATGACAAGAGAAGACAGAGGTCAAATTCACAGGTACACTACACCTGAAAGTTAAATCATAAAAGATTAAAAACAGTAGGTTGACTATGACTTGTCATTATTAGAATAACAGCCACTTACCACTGATCCAGTCATCATCAGAGACCTGAGATTGACCTAGTATATAAATACACAGACAGTACTTCATCATGAACACAGGAAGTACTTCATCATGAACACTGGCAGTACTTCATCATGAACACTGGCAGTACTTCATCATGAACACTGGCAGTACTTCAAATCAAATCAAATCAAATGTATTGTCACATACACGTGTTAAGCAGATGTTATTGCGGGTGTAGCGAAATGCTTGTGTTTCTAGCTCCGACAGTGCAGTAATATCTATCAAGTAATATCTAACAATTTCACAACATTTACCCAATACACACAAACCTAAGTAAGGAATGGAATTAAGAATATATAAATAAATATATGGACAAGCAATGTCAGAGCGGCATAGACTAAGATACTTCATCATGACATCATGTTCCTATTATGTCAATATATTACACATTGATCTATATACATTTCTCACCAGTAATTGAAGCTTGATCACTAGCTGGAATCACCATGGAAGCATTATTGGTGACATCACTGAAGGACAGTGACACAACACACCTAACCTCTTTGTCAGTTAGACTGGACACTGCCACTGTTGCAGTAGTTGTCACAGTGATAGTTCCATTGGGATGGGTGACATCGACCGTGGTGGAATGTTCTATCATCATGTCATCCCAGGTCACTATAGGAGCAGGTCGTCCAGTAGCAGAACAGGACAGAGTGGTGTGACTGTTGTTGGTTTGTGTGATGAGGAGTGAGGGTCCATACAGCTCTACAGAACAACAACAGACACAGATCACAGTGAATGTAAATACTATAATGTTTTCATTTACATGATTTACTAAATGATTCCATTTACATGATTTACTAAATGATTCCATTTTGATAATTGTTGCAAGACATTGGATGTATGATCTGATAAAATGGCTGCCTGAAGTTCTGAAGAAGTTGTTCTGGGTCAGTCATTTACAGTACATTATGTTATCAGTTTTTACCATTGACTTGGAGGCAGGTCGTTCCGCTGATAGCTCCATCTGGATAGGCGTTAAACAGACACTTGTAGCAGGACTCGTCTCCTCTTGACACTCCTCTGATGATGATAGAGCAGTTCTGAAGTCCCTCGTCTTCAAACTCCACTTTCCCCTTAAAAGGTGGGTTGACATTGGGACCACGTTTACTGTAGGTGGCCACATTTTCATTCGGCCCAGTTGTCACTTTTTGCCAGGTGACTTGCCGCACGTCTTTGGTTTTCATGAGCTCACAGTTTAAGACTGCATCTTCTCCCAGGGTTGCTGTGACAACCTGCTGTGTTCTCACCAACTGAGAGAACCCTGCATTAAGACAGACACAATAGTTCTTAGACACTAATAGTACTCGGAATGGTCAGAAGGGGGAGTATGGAGGTAAGGGAAGTCCAGTCTAGGAGGGAGGAAGTGATGGCACCTGTTGTAGAACTATCAATTTCAGGATAGAATATACATGATATGTGCATAAGGGCACAGCACACATCAACATTAAAGTACCCATTAGAGCGACATCAATCATTGCATACAGTAAGAGTATTGAGCTGCAGATTCAATATGAAATCATGCATTTACTGTAGTGAAATGAATTGGTTTGTCAACAGTTAACACACAATTCGCATGCACACACTGACAGACAGACATACAGTTATGTATATAAACACTAGATGTGTTTCCTCCGAAGAGGGAGGGTGATGGATTGGACTACTTCTATTTAGAAATAAAAACATGAGACTAGGTGATGTTTTGAAGCCACTGCGCCGCCATTTTTGTACTCCTCGACCACTGTTTAAAACGTTTTGGAAGATATAGAAATGCATTTATTAATGTCTAGATTTGTTTACAGACACCTTAATGCATAGCTCAATGATTTACACGTATGTCATACACTCTTGTTTTTATGTATATATTGAATTAGACAACTTTATCGATCAAATCTGATCAAACACTGTATAGCCTCAAAACATTTATTTTTATTATCATAGATGGTAGGTCCTTGCTTCCATATCTATGTCTATGAATTTCAGAGTGGTTACATTAGCCTCAGTCTAGTAGTACCCTCTAGTGGCTTGAAGCCTCGTGTATCTTGTTCTAGTTCTGTGAAACCAAAACGCGTTGTGCTGTGCCCAGCCTTTGTCTTACTACTTTTTGCTAATAAATACAAATTATTTAACAATTCAGAGTTTGTAGCTATTTACCCATGCAACAAGATGATTGAGCTACAGCTTCAACATGACATGTATTTAGTGTTGTGAAATAAACAGGTTTGTCAACAGTTGTGAAAGCACAATTAGATAAAGAAAGTGGCACTAACAATATTGTGCCACTTTCAAAGTGGTAGTCAAATGCGGTATTATCATGCATAAAACTGATATAACTCACCTTTAGGGAGGATTATCAGCAGAATAAACAGGGAGTTGTAGAGTGCCGCAGACATGGTGAAAATGTGATTTACTGTATTACCACAGTATTGAGATAAGAGAAAAAAAAGCGGGAAATTCTTTCTTCCCGCACTTGCTCCATAGCCTGGGTACCAGTCTGTTTATGCTCTCTTGCCAACTCCTCATGGAATTGTAATGCCAAAAATGTTTAGCTTGGCAATGGCAATGGAGTAGGCAAAAGCACAAACAGATCTGGGACCAGGCTACCCTCCTCCATAAAAGTGAAATTAAACTTGCTCTACAGTCATAGTTCAGCTCAATCAATTTAGCCTCCTGTATATCTGCCCCCCCAACCACAGTACAAAGTTCGATGAGCTATTCTCAGACAACAGATTGGAGGGAGAAAACACAATCCATAAAGGCTGTTTAAATAAACAATGGTTTTGAATGTTGAACAATCTGAAAATCCGACAGATCAAGCAGGAAAATAATTCAATAATTCAATAAAGTGTGGAATCAAACAAAACAAGACTTTATTTACATAATCAAATAAATGACGATATGAACTCAAACTCGACACACTTCAATCTAATGAAAAGGGGATATCAAACAATCATCAACATGACATGCAAGCGGTACCGATGCACCAAGTCTGGAACCAACAGGACCCTGAACAGCTTCTACCCGGAAGCCATAAGACTGCTTAATAGTTAGTTAAATAGTTAACCAAATAGCTACCAGGACAATCTGCACTGACCCTTTTTACACTAACTCCTTTGACACATCACATACGCTGCTGCTACTGTTTATTATCTATCCTGTTGGCTAGTCACTTTATTCCTAGTTAAATGTACATATCTACCTCAATTACCTCGTCGCCTACATTTTACATTTTTTACATTTTAGTCATTTAGCAGACGCTCTTATCCAGAGTGACTTACAGTTAGTGAATACATATTTTTTTATACTGGCGCCCCGTGGGAATCGAACTCACAACCCTGGCGTTGCAAACGCCATGCTCTATCAACTGAGCTACATCCCTGCCGGCCATTCCCTCCCCTACCCTGGACAACACTGGGCCAATTGTGCGCCGCCCATGAGTCTCCCGGTCACGGCCGGCTGCGACAGAGCCTGGATTCGAACCAGGATCTCTAGTGGCACAGTTAGCACTGCGATGCAGTGCCTTAGACCACTGCGCCACTCAGGAGTACCCTGCACATCGACTCGGTATTGGTACCCCATGTATATAGCCAAATTATCTTTACTCATTGTGTATTTATTATTACTTTTATTATGACATGTTATTCCATTTCTATTTTTTTCTCTATTTTCTTTCTCTCTGCATTGTTGGGAAGGGCCCATAAATAAGCATTTTACTGTTAGTCTACACCTGTTGTTTACGAAGTATGTGACATATAACATTTGATTTGATTTTGAAGTTGTATATGCATTGCACTGACAGAGGAATCATAGGTGAGATCGGACAACAATGTAAAGGAAATAATAAATGTTTTAGGACAAGTTTATTAAAATGCATTGGGGAGATGGAACGCATGAGAACATACACAATATCTGAAGACAGTGGGCCTGGCTTCAGCTTTTATCACTCCTCTGTGTTTGGACCATGGCGGTACCGGAGCGCCAAGTATAGGACCAAAAGAGATCCTTAATATTAGACTTTTGAAATGTACAGCGGCAGAATTCAGAACATGGGCCGTTCTTACACAGAAGGCGGCACAGGTCCTAATCCAGGCACTTGTCATCTCCCGTCTGGATTACTGCAACTCGCTGTTGGCTGGGCTCCCTGCCTGTGCCATTAAACCCCTACAATTTATCCAGAACGCTGCAGCCCGTCTGGTGTTCAACCTTCCCAAGTTCTCTCATGTCACCCCGCTCCTCCGCACACTCCACTGGCTTCCAGTTGAGGCTCGCATCTACTACAAGACCATGGTGCTTGCCTACGGAGCTGTGAAAGGGAACGGCACCTCCTTACCTTCAGGCTCTGATCAGACCCTACACCCAAACGAGGGCACTACGTTCATCCACCTCTGGCCTGCTAGCCCCCCTACCTCTACGGAAGCACAGTTCCCACTCAGACCAGTCAAAGCTACTCGCTGCTCTGGCACCCCAATGGTGGAACAAGCTCCCCCACGACGCCAGGACAGCGGAGTCACTGACCACCTTCCGGAGACACTTGAAACCCTACCTCTTTAAGGAAAACCTGGAATAGTCATCCCCCCCCCACCATAAATAATCATAAGTATCATAAGTTGAATGCACCAATTTGTAAGTCGCTCTGGATAAGAGCATCTGCTAAATGACGTACATTTAAATGTAAATGTTCTTACAGTGTTCTCCCTGTAGACCACCAAGTCAGAACCGTAGGCCTAACCACACCCTTGCCAATATACAGTTGAAGTCGGAAGTTTACATACACCTTAGCCAAATACATTTAAACTCAGTTTTTCACAATTCCTGACATTTCATCCTAGTAAAAACATCCCTGTCTTAGGTCAGTTAGGATCACCACTTTATTTTAAGAATGTGAAATGTCAGAATAATAGTAGAGAGAATGATTTATTTCAGCTTTTATTTCCTTCATCACATTCCCAGTGGGTCAGAAGTTTACATACACTCAATTAGTATTTGGTAGCATTGCCTTTAAATTGTTTAACTTGGGTTAATCGTTTCGGGTAGCCTTCCACAAGCTTTCCACAATAAGTTGGGTGAATTTTGGCCCATTCCTACTGACAGAGCTGGTGTAACTGAGTCAGGTTTGTAGGCCTCCTTGCTCGCACATGCTTTTTCAGCTCTGCCCACAATTTTTCTATAGGATTGAGGTCAGGGCTTTGTGATGGCCACTCCAATACCTTGACATTGTTCTCCTTAAGTGATTTTGCCACAACTTTGGAAGTATGCTTGGGGTCATTGTCCATTTGGAAGACCCATTTGCAACCAAGCTTTAACTTCCTGACTGACGTCTTGAGATGTTGCTTCAACATATCCACATAATTTTCCTTCCTCGTGATGCCATCTATTTTGTGAAGTGCACCAGTCCCTCCTGCAGCAAAGCACCCCCACAGCATGATGCTGCCACCCCCGTGCTTCACGGTAGGGATGGTGTTGTTCATCTTGCAAGCGTCCCCTTTATCCTCCAAACATAACGATGGTCATTATGGCCAAACAGTTCTATTTTTGTTTAATTAGACCAGAGGACATTTCTCCAAAAAGTAAGATCTTTGTCCCCATGTGCAGTGCAAACCGTAGTCTGGCTTTTTTATGGCGGTTTTGGAGCAGTGGCTTCTTCCTTGCTGAGTGGCCTTTCAGGTTATGTCGATATAGGACTTGTTTTACTGTGGATATAGATACTTTTGTACCTGTTTCCTCCAGCATCTTCACAAGGTCCTTTGCTGTTGTTCTGGGATTGATTTGCACTTTTCGCACCAAAGTACGTTCATCTCTAGGAGACAGAACGCATCTCCTTCCTGAGAGGTATGACGGCTGCGTGGTCCCATGGTGTTTATACTTGCGAACTATTGTTTGTACAGATGAACGTGGTACCTTCAGGCGTTTGGAAATTGCTCCCAAGGATGAACCAGACTTGTGGAGGTCTACAAATTTTTTTCTGAGGTCTTGGCTGATTTCTTTTGATTTTCCCATGATGTCAAGCAAAGAGGCACTGAGGTTGAAGGTAGGCCTTGAAATACATCCACAGGTACACCTCCAATGGACTCAAATGATGTCAATTAGCCTATCAGAAGCTTCTAAAGCCATGTCATCATTTTCTGGAATTTTCCAAGCTGTTTAAAGGCACAGTCAACTTAGTGTATTTAAACTTCTGACCCACTGGAATTGTGATACAGTGAATTATAAGTGAAATAATCTGTCTATAAACAATTGTTGGAAAAATTACTTGTGTCATGCACAAAGTAGATGTCTTAACCGACTTGCCAAAACTATAGTTTGTTAACAATAAATTTGTGGAGTGGTTGAAAAACGACTTTTAATGACTCCAACCTAAGTGTATGTAAACTTCCGACTTCAACTGTATCCTCCAAACACCGCCTTCTCAGGCATTATGACTTAAATGTAGTACTCAGAATGGTCAGAAGGGGGAGTACAGAATTTCCCGGTGTTATATATACACTCAGTGGCCAGTTTATTAGGAACGTCCATCTGGTACTGGGTCGGACCCACCTTTCCCTCTAGAACAGCCTTTGCTTGAGAAATTGCTCTTTGCTAAGAAGCTATTTTTGTTTCTTTTTGACCATTTTAATTAAAAACCATCACAGTAAGGCTCTTCATTGTTACCCAGAGATGATTTGACATGGAGATAAACTCTGCATCGGACCTTTAAGGGAACTCTAGTCTAGTCTAGGCTTGAGGAAGTTATGAATGAAGGGGTTTTTAAACTGACTGCAGTATGGGTTAATGTGTTGAAGGTACAGTTGGTGGTTTCTTACCCAATACATTATTGGGAGTTTATACATAGAGTGTGCAACTCTCTTTATTTGTTTTTATTGAATTATTAAAGTAACATCAACTACAGAATGTGTGGACATCAGTGAATATAAGGAGCTATGTTATGTAACATTACGCTGACATAGACATGCTAGAGTAGAGAACCCTTTCCATCATTTAAGTACCGGACTAGAGTTGATTTGTTATTAATGGTTATGCCTAGCCAGGCCATCTGTCGATGGGGTGGCTAGACAGCCCTAGACATCTGTTCTCATGTCTGTTAAGTTTGGGTAAAATATGTAAGTAAGAGTTAAGTAAGAGTTAAGAAAGTCAAGTTAAGTTTTTAGCATTTCTTAGGAGTGAATTAATGGGCTGCTGTACAAAAGGCTGTGAAGTATTTGTAGTTAATCATATCAGTAACGTCAGTTCATCATATCAGAGCTGTAGATCCGCCCATCGATGAAGTGGAGCAGAGCATGTGTAACGGTGTAACAGGCGATATGCACAGGCGAGCATGACGTATTTCCGGTTAAATCTCAGGATGGATGTAAACCTCCGGTTATCGTAGAATGCTGTGCTAACGTATGCTAGCATTGAATGCTTGTCGTCAAAAACATCAGAAACGGTTTATTTTCGTTGTTGTTGTTGTTTATCTTAATGTTTATGTTAATGTTTTTACTTGTTATACTTCGTCTTGACTTATAACACGATGACGTGTAAACGTAAGAAAGTGTCCTTTCCAAAAACGGGATGGCAGCTCTTCCAGCCATCACTGCTGTGTGCCGCAATGTACAGTGTCTGCCAGATGCAATTCTTCTGTTAGTTTTTTTTACTTTTCCCAAAGACAAGGAATTGTGAGTGGTTTGTAATAATATAATATAATATGCCATTTAGCAGACGCTTTTATCCAAAGCGACTTACAGTCATGTGTGCATACATTTTTACGTATGGTACGCCAATGCGGAAGTGATGCGTGCATAGAGCCTATTAAATTGTTTAAATTCCTGCATAAAATGGGTATTATGCCACCTCCTGGTAGATGAGTGTGTTTGTCAGATGTGATGTTCATTCTGCAGATAAGGGGAAGAGAGTCTGGTTCCATGTCAGCATAGGCAGGTAGTGGGTTGAGGGTTGATGGGTCTGGTAGCTCACCGCTGTAGCCCTTGTAAAGTGTAGATCTGGAATAACAATATCAGGAAAAGTAAAGGGTTCACTAGGAAATACACCAGAATCTAACAGCGATTAATAACATTTATTTCGCAACACATTGTAGTCTGCCTATTTAATTGGACTCTGCATACCTAATTCCGCTTGCCGGAGTAGCATCTGGTTTGGGCTTCACTACAACCATGGCATCCACAGGTCCTGGCTTCACTCCCTATTTATTTATGAGATGGTATTAGGAGAGATGCTAGTATGCATGTGACACAACTGTCTGGTATTGAAATTATACAAACCATTGTTCGTGGTTTATGCCACTTCTGCTCTATTTCAGTGCACGAAAGTACAGGAGGGATGACAGACATGCCACATTCAGAGTAATGGGCAGTCTGATATAGTAATGCCACCAAATGATTGCATATCCCACACCCAGCCACACAGGAACAGTAGCTTTTAACAAGCACAACTGGCTGTGAATCACGCAATGTCATCTGAAATACACAGAAGCATCATTTAATGGGTTTTGAAAGACGAGGGTCTACAGCAGCAGGAGTAGGAGCAAAACTTGTTCTTTCTTCTTTTTACTGGTGTAAGCAACTTATCTACTGTCTCGTGTCACTTTTGTGCTTTCTGCATCACTTTCCTACTGTCTTGCACCACTTGGCTATACTGTCTCCCACCACTTACCTATTGTCTTGTGCCATTTACCTACCTTCAAACAGTATTGGCAGAGCAGTAGGTGAGTGGTGCAACAGTGAAGGTTTTGCTCCTAATTCCTCTTGAAAAGTAGAAACATCAAGTACAAAAGCAAGGAAGTTGGGCCATATGTTTATAAAGAAAGAAGTAAAGATGACAGGACAGTTTTGAGTAGAACATCAGCAGTTTGAAGAATAGCTGAGTGGAATATGTTACTGTCATTGCAGTCATCAAGTCAGGAAAAAGTAGTAATCTCATTATTGTTTACATTTCAAACCAAACTCTAATTTGTTTACAACAGACCCAACAACAAAGCATGGCAATTCCCACTCAGCTACCCTGGTCTGTATTAGGCTACCACTGTTCAGCTATCGTGAAAACCACTAAAGTGTTCTCTTAGCAATGGCAATCAAAGCTGTGGTAACATTAAACGAGTAAAACATGTGTTGAATGGAACCTTGAACAAGTTCAACAGAACTTTGAACGTGTCACTTAATCTAGTCCAACTCTCAGCTGGTGTGGTGGCTTTAGTTTCTTCATTGAGCGGTAGCAGTGGGCTCTCACAGAGATCTCATTTGTAACCCTGTTTTTACCTGATACTTTCATAAAAGTACAAACACATGAAGTGAGAGGTATATACACATGATTCAACTTTATTTAAAGCATGATTAACCTGAAGCAGGACGGAGTCATGACTTAAAACACCAAAGCAAGGCTTCTAGCTCAGGCTAGCTAGCGTTAGCATATTACCTTCAAAGTTGCAAAGAAAATAAGAAACGTAAAATTTGAAGCCTTTATCCAGTTTGCTACGTGGTGTCGTACTGGATGTCCGGACGACCCTCCGTATATCATTAACAGATACTTTAGGCAACTCCAGCAAACACCTTGTAAACTTCATCTCTGCCATCATAATGGTCTACTGTCACTGTCTAATGTTTTTTCCGGTTACCGGAAATGCCCAAGCATCCTTAAGCCAATGCGGAAGTGATGCGTGCATAGAGCCTATTCAATTGTTAAATTCCTGCATAAAATGGGTATTATGCCACCTCCTGGTAGATGAGTGTGTTTACATTGTTTTATACACTCAGTGATGAAGAGATGGGATTCTGGGTAATCCACAGCAGATTTATGGAGAATTGCTGTAGGTGAGTTGAAAATTGAATGGTCCCGGGATAGAAATGTATAAAGTTGACATTACATCTAAAAATCCACCTTTTACATCATACATTAGCAATTTATTTTATTAGTAACTACTGTTGTTTGTTTGGCGTCAGATAAGCCACTCTTTATATGTTATTTGCCGAATCTCCGTTTTCCATGTGGGTTTTATGCTAGCTAAAATTCCCTCTTTATTGTTGGTAGCTAACTCGAAAATCATCTTCTTTAGGAGTGCTATTTATATCCCGTCGACTACTGATCATTCATCCACAATGTGTGTCCCATCATTGCAGTTAATTTATAACACATTTATAAAGTATATGTTGTATAAACTCATGAGCACCAGCCAGCGTATTAGCCTGGTTTTGTTAGTTTAGGAAAATATGTGGCACATTCTAGGTGTATTATATTTACATTTGACAGACGCTCTTATCCAGAGCAACTTACAGGAGCAATTAGGGTTAAGTGCCTTGCTCAAGGGCACATCGGCAGATTTTTCACCTAGTCGGCTTGTGGATTAGAACCAGCGACCTTTCGGTTACTGGCACAATGCTCTTAACCACTAAGCTACCTGCCGCCCCATTGACGTTGAGATGAACTTGCTCAAATATTTATTTGCCACAAGAGTGTGACATTGATTAATTTCAGGTTAATTTAATGTATTTTGAATACTAAAATGCATGATAGTTTATTCTGATGTTGTAAATATGAGATTACACATGGAAACAATGTATTTATTTTTATTATATTAAATTAGAAATGATTAGAAATTGTTCAATCCACTATACGATCACAATGAATTTGATAGACATTTCAATAGTTTAAACCACCTCCACTGGAATCCTACCTGTCTGTCATGTGTGCCCTTAACCAGCACATGGGAGTGAACACATAAAGTAGAAACTAACCTAAAGAACACACAGTCCACCAAGTCCTCACTTACACCATGAATGAATCATGCACACAATGTGCTTATTTTTTTTCTTCATTTTTATCAGGAATCACATTTGATGTGTATGAAATTGTTTGGTGAAATATGCATAAAAGGAGAGTAATTACCCATAATTCTGCACCTTTGGATAGTTGTGCTTCCAGTTTTGATCATTGGGATTTAGTGACTGCAAAGAACATTTATGGATCTACTGGGATTTTTAAAAGACAGACTAACTTTCTGTTTTGTCTGCTTGCACTCAAGAGATAATTATATTTTTTCAGGCAGTCATGTTCTTTTGATGAATGTATTTGCAATTTTGACGGTATAATATATTACTACATTTTCAAAAAGCATTTACTGTTTTGCAAATGTTGTGTGTCTTGTGGACACTGTTTTGGAAATAGACAAAATTGTGCCAAAATATGCTTGTAGGCGATTGAGAGAAACTGTAATAAATAAAGACAGTTGCTCCCATATTAAATAGTAGAAGAGTACACCATGCTGGACAGAAATGATTACAGCGCCTGGTATTCCCAGGCAGTGTACCAACCAAGTACTAAACAGGCCCGACCCTGCTTAGCTTCCGAGACTGGGCGTATTGCGACTGGTATGGCCGTAAGCCAACGACTGTATTGTATATATGATATGTACTGTATACATGCCGTAAACGAAGGAATAACTCTTGGTACACTATATAACGTTTGTCACTCGGAAAAGGTGCAGTGTGAAATCATAGAAATAGAATCAATGGGATGAATAGCCATAGTTACTTTGTAACACAGGAAGACGGATTACAAACCATGTATACATTTCAACGGCATATATTTGAGTATTGTGAAATAGCAGGCCTATCAAATAATGACTTCAGACAAACACATCAGATAACGTTATCCCCGAGCCGACTAGGTGAAAAATCTGTCGATGTGCCCTTGAGCAAGGCACTTAACCCTAATTGCTCCTGTAAGTCGCTCTGGATAAGAGCGTCTGCTAAATGACTAAAATGTAAAATGTACATCAGATAACGTTACCGGTACATGACTTTAGCACATTTCATAGTTTATACTGTATAGTCTTCTAGTGTATATATTTCTAATCATAACAATTGTCTTCTTTTTGTTAAACTACTTTATTACTTAGCTATTTGTGTGTATTTTTGATCATGTGTATTGCACTGTTGAGGAGAGCTTGCAAGTAAGCCTCACTGTACTGTGGAGGTGACGAATAAACTTTGATTAGAAGATTAATGCACCATTGATATCAGCTATCATAGTCAAGATAACGGTGACCGACATGACCAGCACTCTCTAGCCATCATTGACGTTGAGATGAACTTGTTCAAATGTGAAAATACAATACACATCATGATCCTAACAAATTCAAACTGAGCAACTGCGTTAACTTCACAATGAAGTTTATCTTTATCAATTTATCTTCACAATGACAGGGGGTGCACCGTTCCTGGAGGTACTGCAATACCAGGTCGATGCGTGGAGTGGACGGAGCAAGCCCCTATTCCATCTCCCTATTCCAAAAATCAATTTAATATATGGTCCCCAGATAGGGGACGTATCAGATATTAAACTGATAAGAACAGATTTTTTTTTTTTTTTTTGGAAAAGTTTTTATTGATAATTTCCTTTAAAACAGCTCACATTTGAAATACATTTACACACATAAAAACGGCATAAAGTGCATTAAAACCAGCATTACATTACAGTTACATTTTAAAAGGTACATGTTGTTTATTTAAAACAATAAAACAATCCTACATAAAAGTACCCATTCCTGTAAAAGCCAATTAATAAAAGCCATTTTAAAATGTGTGTACATGATTTAACAAAGTAAAAACATTTTTTAAGACATAAAAAGCCTGTCAAAAAGTCACTTTGTTAAAAAACTGTCTTCAGTCCTTTGTACACAAACGGGGTGAGTCCTTATCGAAAAAGCCTCCTCCTGCTCTTCCTGAATCGACTTCGTACCCGTCCGTCGGGGCCCAGAGGAGACTCCTCCCCTAGGCGCATCGCCCTAGGCGCCGCAGCGCTGTCAGGCCGTGGCCGCCGGGACCTTGGGTGTTGTGGGGGACCCTTCGCCTGGGGTCGAGGCCCCCTGTCGTTCGTACCACCCCAGGGCTTCCGTGGCTACCAAAGCCACTGCCTGGGGGGTGGTCTCTACCTGTTTCCCTACCAGCAGGTTACGGGAGGACCACAGTGCATCCTTCAGACACGTGAGGGTGGGCCAGAGTTGTGTGAAGGCCTTTGTTGTAATAGGCCTTCGGCCCACCCCATACAGCACGAGCTGGGGCGTTAGGTCCTCCCCTGCTGGCAGGCGTGGGGAGATCAGGGGGCCTGCTTCCTTCCACAGGTCCCGTGCGGCTCTGCACTCCCAGAGCAAGTGCCTCACCGACTCTTCTTGGCCGCAGCCTGGTCGGGGGCACTCGGATGTCCTCGCCATGCCCCGGGAGTGCATAACGGCCCTGACCGGGAGGATCTCGTGGGCGACCATCCAGGACAGGTCACGGTGCCGATTCAGCAGAGCAGGATGGGCCACGTTGCGCCAAACCGTTGAGAGCTCGCCTATAGCAAGCCCGCGCACTGGACACACCGGTTCCCGTTCCTGCACAAGAGAGAGAAGAGAGCGGTGTTTAGTTAAAACTGTGACAGGCTCCTTTTCCAGTTTAAAATGTCTTAAAAACGTTTTGAGCTGTGCATAGTGTGTGGGGAGCAGGAAAGAGACTGGGGCTCGCAGGTCGACTGGGATCAGCCTCAGAGACCTGAGGTAAGATCCCAGCCAGAACCGTGCGAGGGCCTGGGTCTTGTTGTTGACCGGGAGGTGGCAAGAGTAAGATGTAACGCTGTATAGCGGCTGCCCAGGAACAAGTAGAGGTCAGGCAAGCCTTTCCCCCCCTTTAACCTGGGCCTCTTTACCACCTCCCTCCTCAGCCTCTCCCACTTGCTTCCCCACAGGAAATAAAAGAGCATCCGGTCCAGAGCTAAAAGAGTTGTTCGTGGGGGGATAAAAACAGAACTGATTAATAAAAGGACAGGTAAAATCACAGCCTTGATGATTAAAACCTTGCCCTCAAAAGTCAGCTGTCTCAGTCCCCAAAACCCTAGTCTCTGTCTTACTGTCCCTAACGTCCCGGTCCAATTCCCACTACCACCTCCCTCTCTGTCAAATTTTACCCCCAGAACCCTTATGTCAGTCATTTTAACTGTCAGTGGTAGTCCTGTCAAGTCTGAGTCTGCCCACGGTCCGAAAAATTGGGCCTCTGTCTTATCTCTGTTCAGTCTCGCCCCAGAGGCTCGTCCGTACCAGTCAGTCCTGTCCAGAGTCCTGTCAACAGATAAAAGGTCGGTGCATAAAATGTTAACGTCGTCCATGTAAAAGACGCACTTGGCGGTCATCCCCCCACTCCCCGGGATACCCACCCCACTGATCCGTTGGTCCCTTCTCAAGACCTGTGCCAGTGGTTCTATGCAGGCCACAAACAGGAGGGGAGATAATGGACATCCCTGACGGACGCCTGCAGTGTACTCCCACTGCTCTTGACAAATGCCCATTTACAAGGATTCTGCTGGTGATGTCCCCATACAGCAATCCCACCCAAGCTAGAAACCTTTCAGGAAATCCCATTTTTTGCAGTACCTTGAAGAGGTACTGGTGCGAGACCCGATCAAAAGCTTTCTCAAAGTCTAAATTTAGGACTATAAGCCGCATGTTTCTGTCTCTCGCATAACAGATGGCATCTCTGATCAGTACTAGGCTGTCCGTGATCTGATAAGAACAGATACTACACTTGATCTTAGCCAAAAGGCCGAGAAGCGATACCGCAATGCTTTCGGGAGGAAGGGGCCGTTCTCCGACACGTCAAATTCGACTATGGTTACACCAAAATGAGCTCGGTAAGCTTTCCGCCAAATATCAAAGATAATGCTTTTAGAAAATGGTGGCATAGATTGGGAGTTGATCAACGTAGGGAATAACCACGTTTGACTGTTACAAAGTAACAAGTTGGTAGGTTCTAAAGTCACGTGGTGATCCGCCCTCCAATCGGAGCATTGTTAAATTAAAACCAGATTAACAGCTCAATTGGAATAATAATATATCACGGGTGGGGGGGAAACAATTTGGAGATAATAATATTGACATAACATTTGATCTTATATTAAATATCTCTGGTAGCATTGCTGCCACAACGGAACTGAAGCAATTGTCCACTTGGTGGCACCAGAGTTCCACCGACCGTCGCTTTTTCCAATCTGTCCTGTGTGGTACATCAAACTGCATTTGAATGTTGAACCACTTGACTTCAATACATCATCAATGCAAATAATGTGAACAATAAAAATAGCCTAAGTCTTTTTATTATTAAAATCTATAATTTAACAGATTCTCTGTGTTCGTATGCCATATTAATCACTCTCCATTTCTGATTTTCTGTGTTCATATGCCATATTAATCACTCTCCATTTCTGATTTTCTGTGTTAGTATTACTTATTATCCTCTCAGGGTTTTGTTTATATTATGATAGCATCCAATAATAGAGCATCACTCTCCCTTTGGTTCACTGGAACAAATGTTCATGAATAACTGAACGTTTGTCCTTTCTAAAGTCCAGTCCAGTGGCCTGCCTGTTGGTAATGCTGCAATGATGGATCGTATTCCATCTCAGTGGTTGGACTGAAGAGACACACTGTCTGCACCCTGTCTGTCTGTCTGTCTGTACCCAGTCTGTCAGTCGGTACCCTCGGTCTTACTGCCATGTGAGGAAGGCTGTCAGTTCATCCCTTGCATGCGTTGAGTGAACCCATGCATAGCATGCAAAGACTGTGCACAGAACCAGGGGAAGGGTTCAAACCACCAGGACCACAAGCCTGTGTCTGACTGACCCCTGAACCTTGACCTGGTGACCTTGTTGCCTGACCAATGGGGAGACACACCAACCTTGGGTGCTGGAGATGTGGCGGCCTGCAATAGTACATCCAGGTCCATATGGAGCAGGTTAATAACCCCTGCTGGGGCCAAACACTGCCACACACACACACACAGGAAAGAGATAAGCACCTGGATTACTGGGATATGTTACTAGGAAGGTCTTGGAGATGACTGGCGAGGTGTTACCGGTTGAAAGGTGAAAAGGTAGGTGGAGGATGGATGAAGAGGGTGATGAGGGTGAGGAGAAAGGGGAGGATGGATGAAGAGGGTGATGGATGGATGGATGGAGAAAGAAAATAAAGAAAGGCAAGCAGAAAACAAGGGGGAGAGGAGGTTGGAAACCCGACCATCCCTAGGAAAACAAGGGGGAGAGGAGGTTGGAGACCAGACCATCCCTAGGAAAACAAGGGGGAGAGGAGGTTGGAGACCAGACCATCCCTAGGAAAACAAGGGGGAGAGGAGGTTGGAGACCAGACCATCCCTAGGAAAACAAGGGGGAGAGGAGGTTGGAGACCAGACCATCCCTAGGAAAACAAGGGGGAGAGGAGGTTGGAGACCCGACCATCCCTAGGAAAACAAGGGGGAGAGGAGGTTGGAAACCAGACCATCCCTAGGAAAACAAGGGGGAGAGGAGGTTGGAGACCAGACCATCCCTAGGAAAACAAGGGGGAGAGGAGGTTGGAGACCAGACCATCCCTAGGAAAACAAGGGGGAGAGGAGGTTGGAGACCAGACCATCCCTAGGAAAACAAGGGGGAGAGGAGGTTGGAGACCAGACCATCTCTAGGAAAACAAGGGGGAGAGGAGGTTGGAGACCAGACCATCCCTAGGGAAACAATGGGGAGAGGAGGTTGGAGACCAGACCATCCCTAGGAAAAAAAGGGGAGAGGAGGTTGGAGACCAGACCATCCCTAGGAAAACAAGGGGGAGAGGAGGTTGGAGACCAGACCATCCCTAGGAAAACAAGGGGGAGAGGAGGTTGGAGACCAGACCATCCCTAGGAAAACAAGGTGGAGAGGAGGTTGGAGACCAGACCATCCCTAGGAAATCAAGGGGGAGAGGAGGTTGGAGACCAGACCATCCCTAGGAAAACAAGGGGGAGAGGAGGTTGGAGACCAGACCATCCCTAGGAAAACAAGGGGGAGAGGAGGTTGGAGACCAGACCATCCCTAGGAAAACAAGGGGGAGAGGAGGTTGGAGACCAGACCATCCCTAGGAAAACAAGGGGGAGAGGAGGTTGGAGACCAGACCATCCCTAGGAAAACAAGGGGGGAGAGGAGGTTGGAGACCAGACCATCCCTAGGAAAACAAGGGGGGAGAGGAGGTTGGAGACCCGACCATCCCTAGGAAAACAAGGGGGAGAGGAGGTTGGAGACCAGACCATCCCTAGGAAAACAAGGGGGGAGAGGAGGTTGGAGACCAGACCATCCCCTAGGAAAACAAGGGGGAGAGGAGGTTGGAGACCAGACCATCCCTAGGAAAACAAGGGGGAGAGGAGGTTGGAGACCAGACCATCCCTAGGAAAACAAGGGGGAGAGGAGGTTGGAGACCAGACAATCCCTAGGAAAACAAGGGGGAGAGGAGGTTGGAGACCAGACCATCCCTAGGAAAACAAGGGGGAGAGGAGGTTGGAGACCCGACCATCCCTAGGAAAACAAGGGGGAGAGGAGGTTGGAAACCAGACCATCCCTAGGAAAACAAGGGGGAGAGGAGGTTGGAGACCAGACCATCCCTAGGAAAACAAGGGGGGAGAGGAGGTTGGAGACCAGACCATCCCTAGGAAAACAAGGGGGAGAGGAGGTTGGAGACCAGACCATCCCTAGGAAAACAAGGGGGGAGAGGAGGTTGGAGACCAGACCATCTCTAGGAAAACAAGGGGGGAGAGGAGGTTGGAGACCAGACCATCCCTAGGGAAACAATGGGGAGAGGAGGTTGGAGACCAGACCATCCCTAGGAAAAAAAGGGGAGAGGAGGTTGGAGACCAGACCATCCCTAGGAAAACAAGGGGGGAGAGGAGGTTGGAGACCAGACCATCCCTAGGAAAACAAGGGGGAGAGGAGGTTGGAGACCAGACCATCCCTAGGAAAACAAGGTGGAGAGGAGGTTGGAGACCAGACCATCCCTAGGAAATCAAGGGGGAGAGGAGGTTGGAGACCAGACCATCCCTAGGAAAACAAGGGGGAGAGGAGGTTGGAGACCAGACCATCCCTAGGAAAACAAGGGGGGAGAGGAGGTTGGAGACCAGACCATCCCTAGGAAAACAAGGGGGAGAGGAGGTTGGAGACCAGACCATCCCTAGGAAAACAAGGGGGAGAGGAGGTTGGAGACCCGACCATCCCTAGGAAAACAAGGGGGAGAGGAGGTTGGAGACCAGACCATCCCTAGGAAAACAAGGGGGAGAGGAGGTTGGAGACCAGACCATCCCTAGGAAAACAAGGGGGAGAGGAGGTTGGAGACCAGACCATCCCTAGGAAAACAAGGGGGAGAGGAGGTTGGAGACCATCCCTAGGAAAACAAGGGGGAGAAGGAGGTTGGAGACCAGACCATCTCTAGGAAAACAAGGGGGAGAGGAGGTTGGAGACCAGACCATCCCTAGGAAAACAAGGGGGAGAGGAGGTTGGAGACCAGACCATCCCTAGGAAAACAAGGGGGAGAGGAGGTTGGAGACCAGACCATCCCTAGGAAAACAAGGGGGAGAGGAGGTTGGAGACCAGACCATCCCTAGGAAAACAAGGGGGAGAGGAGGTTGGAGACCAGACCATCCCTAGGAAAACAAGGGGGGAGAGGAGGTTGGAGACCAGACCATCCCTAGGAAAACAAGGGGGAGAGGAGGTTGGAGTCAACGAAGGTCTGTGGCTGGGGGGTGAAACTGTAAGACAGGTAGAATCTAGACAACAGCACCACTTCCTCCTATCAATTCTCAAGGTTCATTATAACTAAGTGAACCCAGTCAAAGGAGCATCACTTTGGTTTGCTTAAGTTTTATTTTGTTCCTCTACTGAGTAAATAACGTTGCATTGTAGTCAGGTGGCAGTCAGTGCCGTTTAAGATGAGGGAGGACGATTTTTATTTATTTATGAGCATGGCCTAATTTCTATTACAGCATATTGGATGACTGTCACTCATATTCCATTCACCCAGTTCAATGTAACATCTATAGGTTAAGGCTACTACATGATACTCACATTTTCCCTATACTCAGCATGAGGTTGCTACAACCGAGCCTATAAATGTAAGTTTGCAATGTTGGTGCACACAGGTCGAGAGAAAAATGTGAGGTGACAGACAGTGACACATTGACAGACAGTGACACATTCTATACCGCCTTGCACACTCTTCAAATCAAGTGTCTGACGGACGAATCTGGGTTTGGCGGATGCAAGGAGAACGCTAACTGTGCCAACTGTGAAGTTTGGTGGAGGAGGAATAATGGTCTGGGGTTGTTTTTCATGGTTCGGGCTCCTTAGTTCCAGTGAAGGGAAATCTTAACGCTACAGCATACAATTACATTCTAGACGATTCTGTGCTTCCAACTTTGTGGCAACAGTTTGGGGAAGGCCCTTTCCTGTTTCAGCATGACAATTCCCCCGTGCACAAAGTGAGGTCCATACAGAAATGGTTTGTCGAGATCGGTGTGGAAGAACTAGACTGGCCTGCACTGAGCCCTGACTTCAACCCCATCGAACACCTTTGGGATGAATTGGAACACCGACTGCGAGCCAGGCCTAATTGCCCAAAATCAATGTCCGACCTCATTAATGCTCTTGTAGGTGAATGGAAGAAAATCCCAGCAGCAATGTTCCAACATCTAGTGGAAAGCCTTCCCAGAAGGGTGGAGGCTGTTATAGCAGCAAAGGCGGGACCAACTCCATATTAATGTCACACCCTGATGTGTTTCACCTGTCTTTGTGATTGTCTCCACCCCCTTCCAGGTGTCGCCCATCTTCCCCATTATCCCCAGTGTATTTATACCTGTGTTCTCTGTTTGTCTGTTGCCAGTTCGTTTTGTTTCATCAAGCCTACCAGCGGTTTTCTCCTTGCGCCTGTCTTGCTCATGTTCCTGTTTTCAAGTTTTCCCGGTTTTGACCATTCTGCCTGCCCTGAACCTGAGATTGCCTGCCGTTCTGTACCTTTTGGACTCTGATCTGGATTACTGACCCCTGCCTGCCCCTGACCTGTCGTTTGCCTGCGCCTTGTTTTTGTTATAAACTTTTTGTTACTTCAACACTGTCTGCATCTGGGTCTTCTCCTGAAACAAGATAATTAATGCCCATGGTATTGGAATGAGATGTTCAACGAGCAGGTGTCCACATACTTCTGGTCATGTATTGTAAGTGTTTGGAGTTGTTCCAGGTTATAAATAGGCTATATAATTTCCCCAAAAAATATATAAACATTGATTATTATAAATGTAGGGCCTATAGGTTTGTCTCATCTTTCAAAAAGAATGCAATATAGACAACGTTATTATGAACGTTTAACAGGTTTTTATTTTAACTGGGCCCTATAACAAATACATACTGCTTTAACAACTACTTACCCGTTGAGCAGTGGATGGAGTTAGTGAGAATCACTCAATTCTGTTCTCTGTATTGTGCAAAACATAATCTGCTACACTGACTATGATATGTTCCGCCTCTTCATGAGTGACGTCAGTTGAATGAGCGCTGCAAAACTACAGTATCAAACCCGTTTCTCTACGACCTCTCTCCCTAAAAGTATATTTAGGCGACCCCTAGTGGCAATTGTTTGTAACTTTTGTTGGTCTCTTGAGTAGCAGAAGAATCAAAGACGATTCACTTTTAAAGCATTACCAGCAGAAAATGTATGACACGTTAAATAAAAACGTACATTACAACATTGTTTAAACATTTTATTTATAAAAGTAGAAAACACACACACACAACCAAGTACATTACAATATTGTGTATCTTACAGCATTTGATGTATAAAAAGTGAAGAAAGAAAACAACACACACACCATGAAAGTAGTCTACATGATGACATTGTGTAGATTATAATATTATAACACACACCATGAAAGTAGTCTACATGATGACATTGTGTAGGTTATAATATTATAACACACACCATGAAAGTAGTCTACATGATGACATTGTGTATGTAGGTTATAATATTACAACATTTGATTAATATTAAAGGGAAGAATAAAACAAAACACAAGTCTAGTGTGGATTTATCATGTTTCATCATTAACCAACTGCTAAATATATTTACATACATACATACTGTATTTACACATACAATAACCAGCAGGCCTATCTACAGTTGGGAAAAAAAAGTATTTAGTCAGCCACCAATTGTGCAAGTTCTCCCACTTAAAAAGATGAGAGAGGCCTGTAATTTTCATCATAGGTACACGTCAACTATGACAGACAAATTGAGAAATAAAAAAATCCCGAAAATCACATTGTAGGATTTTTAATGAATTTATTTGCAAATTATGGTGGAAAATAAGTATTTGGTCACCTACAAACAAGCAAGATTTCTGGCTCTCAGACCTGTAACTTCTTCTTTAAGAGGCTCCTCTGTCCTCCACTTGTTACCTGTATTAATGGCACCTGTTTGAACTTGTTATCAGTATAAAAGACACCTGTCCACAACCTCAAACAGTCACACTCCAAACTCCACTATGGCCAAGACCAAAGAGCTGTCAAAGGACACCAGAAACAAAATTGTAGACCTGCACCAGGCTGGGAAGACTGAATCTGCAATAGGTAAGCAGCTTGGTTTGAAGAAATCAACTGTGGGAGCAATTATTAGGAAATGGAAGACATACAAGACCACTGATAATCTCCCTCGATCTGGAGCTCCACGCAAGATCTCACCCCGTGGGGTCAAAATGATCACAAGAACGGTGAGCAAAAATCCCAGACCCACACGGGGGGACCTAGTGAATGACCTGCAGAGAGCTGGGACCAAAATAACAAAGCCTACCATCAGTAACACACTACGCCGCCAGGGACTCAAATCCTGCAGTGCCAGACGTGTCCCCCTGCTTAAGCCAGTACATGTCCAGGCCCGTCTGAAGTTTGCTAGAGTGCATTTGGATGATCCAGAAGAGGATTGGGAGGATGTCATATGGTCAGATGAAACCAAAATATAACTTTTTGGTAAAAACTCAATTCGTCGTGTTTGGAGGACAAAGAATGCTGAGTTGCATCCTGTCACGGATGTAGCCGAAGCTGCTCCTCCTCCTTGCTCGGGCAGGCTTTGCGAACGTCGTCCCCGGAGTACTAGCTGCCACCTATCTAGGTTTCAGCAATCATCTAGATTGGTCTGCTTTGTGTACACCTGTTTCCCATTAGTGTTGATGGTTTCCCTTTATAACCCCTGTCTGTCATTCGTTTGTTGTGTGTGATTGTTCTCCGTTTGTTTTCGGCAGGACTGTGTATTGCGATTATTGTTCCTCCCTGTTTTGGAGGTTTTGTTGTTTTGTACTTTTCATTACGTTTATTAGTAAAGTACATCTGCCAGTCTCTCGGTGTCCTGCGCTTGACTTCGTTCACCGCATACACGTTTATCCTGACAGAATCACACACCACACATGGAGTCAGCAGGAGCGGCGGTGCCAGCTGGATCAGTGGAGGAACGCGTTGAACAACAAGCGGCCATGATCCAGGCTCTCGGCACCGCCATGGAACGGGTGGTGAGCACTATGGAGCGATGGGAAAGAGGGGGTCTGCCTACACCTCCTCCTACGATACCACCACCATCGACATTACCCATCGCTTCTCCTCCGGGGTCCAGTGGGATTCGGCTTTCGCACCCGAGGGCTTATGATGGCACAGCTGCCGGGTGTCAGGGTTGCCTGCTCCAGGTTGAACTCTACCTGGCAACCATCCACCCGGTGCCCTCGGGATACGAGAGCGTGTCCGCCCTCATCTCCTGTCTGTCCGGCAAGGCACTGGAGTGGGCCAACGCCGAGTGGGGGGGAATAGACGCCGCTAATGTCAACTATGCGGAGTTCACCCGCCGCTTCAGGGCGGTTTTCGATCATCCACCAGAGGGTAAGGCGGCGGGTGAGCGTCTATTCCACCTCAGGCAGGGGAGAAGGAGCACACAGGAGTTCGCGCTGGACTTCCGGACGCTGGCTGCCAACGCGGAATGGAATGAGAGGGCCCTCATCGACCACTACCGATGTAGCCTGAGGGAGGACGTGCGTCGGGAATTGGCCTGCAGGGACACCAACCTCAGCTTCGACCAACTGGTGGACATGTCTATTCGCCTGGATACCCTGTTGGCTACCCGCGGACGTCCGGATTCAGGGCCGTCCATTCCATCCCCCAGCACTTCCGAGCCGACCCCTATGGAGCTCGGAGGTGCTGGTGCTAGGGAGACCAGGAGAGTGGCCAGGAGGGAGGCCGTCCCCTGCACCAACTGTGGCCGCAGAGGACACACTGCTGGTCGGTGCTGGGGAGGGTCTCCTGGGATTCGAGGTGGTAGGCAACGCACTGATGAGTCATTCCAGGTGAGTAGGCACCCAACTCACCCAGAGCTCTATGGTGCGCATATGTGTATTACTGTTATGTTTCCCGAGGTCTCTCCTCATTCCCAGCATAAGGCGCTAGTAGATTCAGGCGCAGCTGGGAATTTTATAGATCGCCAGTTCACTTATAAGTTAGGGATTCCTATTGTACCCGTTGATGTGCCCTTCCCCATCCATGCCCTAGATAGCCGTCCTTTGGGGTCAGGATTGATTAGGGAAGTCACAGCACCTCTCAAGATGAAAACGCAGGAGGGCCATGAGGAGTTAATTAGTCTGTATTTGATGGATTCTCCTGCGTTTTCCGTGGTGTTGGGACTCCCCTGGTTAATGTCACATGACCCCAACATTTCATGGCAGCAGAGGGCTCTCAAGGGATGGTCTGATCAGTGTTTCGGGCGGTGTGTAGGTGTTTCCTTAGGGGCAACGACGGTGGAAAGTCCGAACCAAGTTCCCCCCATGCACATTCCACCTGAATATGCCGATTTGGCGCTCGCCTTCAGTAAAAAGAAGGCGACTCAATTACCACCTCATCGACAGGGGGATTGTGCGATAGACCTCCAAGTAGGCGCTGCGCTTCCTCGTAGTCATGTGTATCCTCTGTCTCAGGAGGAGACGGCGGCTATGGAGACATATGTCGCCGAATCTCTGGGACAGGGATACATACGGCCATCCACTTCCCCTGTGTCATCGAGTTTCTTTTTTGTGAAGAAGAAGGATGGGGGTTTACGCCCGTGTATTGATTACCGTGGTCTCAATCAGATCACAATCAAGTACAGCTATCCTCTCCCTCTGATTGCTAGTATGACGGAGTCATTACACTGGGCGCGATTCTTCACAAAATTGGACCTCAGGAGCGCGTACAACCTGGTGCGTATTAGGGAGGGAGATGAGTGGAAGACAGCATTTAGTACAACCTCGGGTCACTATGAGTACCTTGTCATGCCATACGGTTTAATGAATGCTCCTTCAGTATTCCAATCGTTTGTGGACGAGATTTTATGGGACTTGCATGGACAGGGTGTAGTGGTGTATATTGATGACATTATAATATACTCCGCTACACGCGCCGAGCATGTGTCCCTGGTGCGTCGGGTGCTTGGTAGACTGTTGGAGCATGACCTGTATGTGAAGGCAGAGAAGTGTCTGTTCTTCCAGGAGTCCATCTCCTTCCTGGGGCATCGGTTGTCCGCGTCAGGGGTGGAGATGGAGATTGACCGCATTTCAGCCGTGCGTAATTGGCAGACTCCCACCACGGTGAAGGAAGTGCAGCGGTTTTGGGGTTTTGCCAATTACTACTGGAGGTTTATCCGGGGCTTTGGACAGGTAGCAGCTCCCATCACCTCCCTGCTAAAGGGGGGTCCGGCGCGTCTGCAGTGGTCGGCTGAGGCGGACAGGGCGTTTAGACATCTGAAGGACCTGTTTACCTCGGCTCCGGTGCTGGCACATCCGGATCCCTCTTTAGCGTTCCAAGTTGAGGTGGATGCGTCCGAGGCTGGGATTGGTGCTGTACTATCTCAGCGCTCGGGGTACGCCACCAAAACTCTGCCCCCTGTGCCTTCTTCTCTAAGAAGCTCAGTCCGGCGGAGCGTAATTATGACGTGGGGGACAGGGAGCTGTTGGCTGTAGTCCAAGCCCTGAAGGTGTGGAGACATTGGCTTGAGGGGGCTAACCACCCTTTTCTCATTTTGACTGACCATCGTTTTTGATTTTGATTTTGTCACGGACCTTCCCCCCTCCCAGGGGAACACTACGATCTTGGTCATTGTGGATCGGTTTTCAAAGGCCTGCCGTCTCATTCCTATGCCAGGTCTCCCTACAGCCCTACAAACTGCTGATGCCCTGTTTACACACGTCTTCCGGCACTACGGTGGCCTGAGGATATAGTGTCTGATCGGGGTCCCCAGTTCACCTCTAGAGTCTGGAAGGCGTTTATGGAACGTCTGGGGGTCTCGATTAGCCTTACCTCAGGTTTTCACCCCGAGAGTAATGGGCAGGTGGAAAGAGTTAACCAGGATGTGGGTAGGTTTCTGAGGTCCTATTGCCAGGACCGGCAGGGGGAGTGGTCGGTATATATCCCCTGGGCGGAGATATCTCAAAACTCACTCCTTTACTCCTCCACTAACCTTTCGCCTTTTCAGTGTGTGCTGGGTTATCAGCCAGTTCTGGCACCTTGGCATCAGAGCCAGATCGAAGCCCCTGCGGTGGACGAGTAGTTTCGGCGCTCGGAGGAGAAATGGAACGCTGCGCATGTCCATCTGCAACGGGCCATCAGGCGGCAGAAGGCGAGCGCCGATCGCCACCGTAGTGAGGCTCCGGTGTATGCACCGGGAGATCGGGTCTGGCTCTCGACCCGAAACCTGCCCCTTCGCCTGCCCTGCCGGAAGCTGGGTCGGCGGTTTGTGGGGCCATTTAAAGTCCTGAGGAGATTGAACGAGGTATGCTATAGATTACAACTGCCAATTAATTACCGCATTAACCCCTCGTTCCATGTGTCTCTACTCAGGCCGGTGGTAGCTGGTCCACTCCAGGAGAGTGAGGTACGAGAGGTTCCTCCGACCCCATTGGACATCGAGGGGGCTCTGGCGTACTCAGTCCGTTCCATCTTGATTCGAGGCGTCGGATGGGGGGCCTGCAGTATCTCGTGGAGTGGGAGGGGTACGGTCCGGAGGAACGGTGCTGGGTTCCTAGGAGGGACATCCTAGACCCCTCCATGCTGAGGGATTTCCACCGGAGTCATCCGACTCGCCCTGCTCCGCGTCCTCCTGGCCGTCCCCGAGGCCGGGGTCGGCGAACGGCTGGAGCCGCGCGTCAAGGGGGGGGTACTGTCACGGATGTAGCCGAGGCTGCTCCTCCTCCTTGCTCGGGCAGGCTTCGGCGTTCGTCGTCCCCGGAGTACTAGCTGCCACCGATCTAGGTTTCAGCAATCATCTAGATTGGTCTGCTTTGTGTACACCTGTTTCCCATTAGTGTTGATGGTTTCCCTTTATAACCCCTGTCTGTCATTCGTTTGTTGTGTGTGATTGTTCTCCGTTTGTTTTCGGCAGGACTGTGTATTGCGATTATTGTTCCTCCCTGTTTTGGAGGTTTTGTTGTTTTGTACCTCTTTACGTTTATTAGTAAAGTACATCTGCCAGTCTCTCAGTGTCCTGCGCTTGACTTCGTTCACCGCATACACGTTTATCCTGACACATCCAAAGAACACCATACCTACTGTGAAGCATGGGGGTGGAAACATCATGCTTTGGGGCTGTTTTTCTGCAAAGGGACCAGGACGACTGATCCGTGTAAAGGAAAGAATGAATGGGGCCATGTATCGTGAGATTTTGAGTGAAAACCTCCTTCCATCAGCAAGGGCATTGAAGATGAAACGTGGCTGGGTCTTTCAGCATGACAATGTTCCCAAACACACCGCCCGGGCAACGAAGGAGTGGCTTCGTAAGAAGCATTTCAAGGTCCTGGAGTGGCCTAGCCAGTCTCCAGATCTCAACCCCATAGAAAATCTTTGGAGGGGAGTTGAAAGTCTGTGTTGCCCAGCGACAGCCCCAAAACATCACTGCTCTAGAGGAGATCTGCATGGAGGAATGGGCCAAAATACCAGCAACAGTGTGTGAAAACCTTGTGAAGACTTACAGAAAACGTTTGACCTGTGTAATTGCCAACAAAGGGTATATAACAAAGTATTGAGAAACTTTTGTTATTGACCAAATACTTATTTTCCACCATAATTTGCAAATAAATTTATAAAAAATCCTACAATGTGATTTTCTGGATTTTTTTTCTTCTCATTTTGTCTGTCATAGTTGACGTGTACCTATGATGAAAATTACAGGCCTCTCTCATCTTTTTAAGTGGGAGAACTTGCACAATTGGTGGCTGACTAAATACTTTTTTCCCCCACTGTATGTGTGTCAGCCATTCAGTCCACTATTCAGTACCCACAATGCCTATGGATAGAGACGGTCTCTGAACCACACAGATGTGTGTTAGACAGTGTGGTAGTCACTCAGTTCTCGTAAGACTCTAAAAGGTTCCTAAAATAGAAAAGTCAAAACTGTCAAGTGTTGACAGCTATGGTCTAATACAAACAAATAGCTGACCAAGGTGTTTAAAATACAATTAAAGTGATCATTATACAGTATACTTTTATTTAATCAATTTCAGAATAAGGCTGTAACGTAACAAAATGTCGAAAAAGTCAAGGGGTCTGAATACTTTCCGAATGCACTGCATTCTGTATAAAATAAGGTAATTAAAAAATTGACTGAATGGAGTATCCTATATTAGTGACATGATTAACATAACAACAATGCAACTCATTTGTATGTATGCAGTCACCATGACTACCACCACAGAACATCATTCCAGAGCTTCTTGTTGAGAGAATAAAATAAAAGAGGACTTAAACCTACTTCTCTACAACATCTTGTGCTTGTTGCATCATACGCTTGGCTGAGGAGCTGAGGGAGTGTTACCTGAAACCTGTTTTGAATTTTGGGGGTTATTGTGACACATTATAACATTCACAATCATCTCTGTTTCAAGCACTCTACCAGGATGATAAAAATAAGGCTGTACAAATACTTACATTTGGAATGGACTGGAGGTTGGTGTGGTCCTGAAAGAAATTAAAATTGGCAATGATAATGAGAAGAGCCAAATCATCTGTTGTAAAAGTGTACTAATATAACTACTTTGTGGGCATTTACAGTTACATATTCTCCAGGGATTACATTTGATGCTGAAAAACAATTCAGTGTGTTCTACTCTATTCCTTACCTACAGTAAGTACAAACACTGTCTACTTGAAATTATAAACCCTACTGTTAATTAGAATATGTGTCTTACTGTTAGATCAGACCTCTAGATTTCAGGGTCATCATGTTGAGGGTTGACTGTTGATAGTTCTTCCTGATCTCTGTCATGGGCTGTGGGATTTGGGCTAAAGATTGTTTTTGTAAGTTTGACAATCAATGTCAAATTAATACTGTATTTTCTCTTTGTCATCTGGACAGTAAAACTTACCTTCTCATTTTTTTTCTCAGTTTGCACCACCACCACAGTACCCCAGCTCCACAGCACACAGCAATGAAACACAGTGAACCCATCACTGCAGCAATCACTGTTGTCTTACCTGTCAAAGAGGACAAGATGAGAATGGTACAATTCACAGATAAGAGTGTCAGAGATTAGTTGTGGTCATTAGATGAATGACTTACCACTGATCCTGTCACCATCAGTGACCTCAGGTAGACCTAGCACAGAAAATACAGAAACAGTACTTCAGAATGACACCAGCATGTTGATTGTTACTGTAGGCATGTACAGAACCATTTCTCACCAGCAAATGAAGCTTGAGTTCTAGCTGGAATAACCATGGATATGTTCTTGGTGACACCTCCAGAGAACAGTGAAACCATACAGCCAACCCTCGTGTCTTTGTCAGGTAGACTGAATGCTGCCAGCATGGAAGTTATGGTGACACTGACAGTTCCATTGGGATGGGTGACGTTGGCCATTGTGGAATTTTCTAGAATTTCTGTGTCTTCCCAGGTCACTATGGGAGCAGGTCGTCCAGTAGCAGAACAGGACAGAGTGGTGTGACTGTTGTTGGTTTGTGTGATGAGGAGTGAGGGTCCATACAGCTCTACAGAACAACAACAGACACAGATCACAGTGAATGTAAATACTATAATGTTTTCATGTACATGATTTACTAAATGATTCCATTTTGATAAATTATTGCAAGACATTGGATGTATGATCTGATAAAATGGCTGCCTGAAGGTCTGAAGAAGTTGTTCTGGGTCAGTCATTTACAGTACATTATGTTATCAGTTCTTACCATTGACTTGGAGGCAGGTCGTTCCGCTGATTGGTCCATCTGGATAGGCGTTAAACAGACACTTGTAGCAGGACTCATCTCCTCTTGACACTCCTCTGATGATGATAGAGCAGTTCTGAAGTCCCTCGTCTTCAAACTCCACTTTCCCCTTAAAAGGTGGGTTGACATTGGGACCGCGTTTACTGTAGGTGGCCACATTTTCAATCGCCCCTGGTGTCAGTTTTTGCCAGGTGACTTGCCGCACGTCTTTGGGTGTCATGAGCTCACAGTTTAAGATTGCATCTTCTCCCAGGGTTGCTGTGACAACCTGCTGTGTTCTCACCAACTGAGAGAGCCCTGCATTAAGACAGTTACACACTACTTAGTACTTACTATATTACAAACTCACACAAACACACATAATCAGTTGGTAGAGCATGGTGCGTTGTGGGTTTGATTCTCGCTGGGACCATATAATAAAAAAATGTATGCACTTACTGTATTGTAAGTTGCTTTGGAGAAAAGCGTCAGCTAAAAGCCATATCTTTAAAATATATATTGTATCGTTTTGTAGCACAGGGCGTAGACTTTTTAAAAAACTATTTATGTTAATACAACGTGCAGGAGGGCCAAAATGTCAATTGTATGATTTAGAGGCAATTTGTGTTACGTTGTGTTGTGTTACTTTACGTTGTGTTATGTTATGTTGCGTTATGTAATCTTGTCTTGTGTTTTCTTATGTTATGTTATGTTGCGTTATGTTGTGTTGTGTAATGTTATGCAACTGTTTGAATAAAGAAGAGTGAGACAGAAAAACATATTTGTGTGATGTCATCATGTGTGATGTGCAGAAAGTTTCACTTTACTGAAAGCAGACAATTACCACTCTATTATTAGGCATTTCATCACTTTACCTAATGCAATGAAAGATGAAAACCAATCAAAAATGACTTTATAGAGCAGCCATACTCAACTGGCAGGTCACGGTCCAGATCTGGACCTAGAACGGGGTCAATATAGACCGTGGTCCAGATCCACACCTAGAACGGGGTCAATATAGACCGTGGTCCAGATCCACACCTAGAACGGGGTCAATATAGACCGTGGTCCAGATCCATTTTTACATTTACATTTTAGTCATTTAGCAGACGCTCTTATCCAGAGCGACTTACAGGAGCAATTAGGGTTAAGTGCCTTGCTCAAGGGCACATTTACGTCATTTAGCAGACGCTCTTGTCCAGAGCGACTCACAAATGGATGCATTCACCCTATAGCCAGTGGGGGGTAGAAGGATTACTTTATCCTATCCCAGGTATTCCTTAAAGAGGTGGGGTTTCAAATGTCTCCGGAAGGTGGTGAGTGACTCCACTGTGGGTGGGGGGTAGAAGGATTACTTTATCCTATCCCAGGTATTCCTTAAAGAGGTGGGGTTTCAAATGTCTCCGGAAGGTGGTGAGTGACTCCGCTGTGGGGGGGTAGAAGGATTACTTTATCCTATCCCAGGTATTCCTTAAAGAGGTGGGGTTTCAAATGTCTCCGGAAGGTGGTGAGCGACTCCGCTGTGTGTGGGGGGGTAGAAGGATTACTTAATCCTATCCCAGGTATTCCTTAAAGAGGTGGGGTTTCAAATGTCTCCGGAAGGTGGTGAGTGACTCCGCTGTCCTGGCGTCGTGAGGGAGCTTGTTCCACCATTGGGGTGCCAGAGCAGCGAACAGTTTTGACTGGGCTGAGCGGGAACTATGCTTCCGCAGAGGAAGGGAGCCAGCAGGCCAGAGGTGGATGAACGCAATGCCCTCGTTTGGGTGTAGGGACTGATCAGAGCCCGAAGGTACAGAGGTGCCGTTCCCCTCGCTGCTCCAAAGGCAAGCACCATGGTCTTGTAACGGATGCGAGCTTCAACTGGAAGCCAGTGGAGTGTGCGGAGGAGGGGGGGTGACGTGAGAGAACTTGGGAAGGTTGAACACCAGACGGGCTGCGGCGTTCTGGATGAGTTGTAGGGGTTTAATGGCACATGCAGGGAGGCCAGCCAACAGCGAGTTGCAGTAATCCAGACGGGAGATGACAAAAGCCTGGATTAGGACCTGTGCCGCTTCCTGTGTAAGGCAGGGTCGTACTCTCCGAATGTTGTAGAGCATGAACCTGCAGGAGCGGGTCACCGCCTTGATGTTAGCGGAGAAACGACAGGGTGTTGTCCAGGGTCACGCCAAGGCTCTTCCGCACTCTGGGAGGAGGACACAACGGAGTTGTCAACCGTGATGGCGAGATCATGGAACGGGCAGTCCTTTCCCCGGGAGGAAGAGCAGCTCCGTCTTGCCAGGGTTCAGCTTGAGGTGGTGATCCATCATCCATACTGATATGTCTGCCAGACATGCAGAGATGCGATTCGCCACCTGGTTATCAGAAGGGGGAAAAGGAGAAGATTAGTTGTGTATCGTCAGCGTAGCAATGATAGGAGAGGCCGTGTGAGGATATGACAGAGCCAAGTGACTTGGTGTATAGGGAGAAAAGAAGAGGGCCTAGAACTGAGCCCTGGGGACACCAGTGGTGAGAGCACGTGGTGCGGAGACAGCTTCTCGCCACGCCACTTGGTAGGGAGCGACCGGTCAGGTAGGACGTAATCAGGAGTGAGCCGCGCCGGAGATGCCCAGCTCGGAGAGGGTGGAGAGGAGGATCTGATGGTTCACAGTATCAAAGGCAGCAGACAGGTCTAGAAGGACAAGAGCAGAGGAGAGAGAGTTAGCTTTAGCAGTGCGGAGAGCCTCCGTGACACAGAGAAGAGCAGTCTCAGTTGAATGACCAGTCCTGAAACCTGATTGGTTTGGATCAAGAAGGTCATTCTGAGAGAGATAGCAAGAGAGTTGGCTAAAGACGGCACGCTCAATAGTTTTGGAAAGGAAAGAAAGAAGGGATACTGGTCTGTAGTTGTTGACATCAGTGGGGTCGAGTGTTCGTTTTTGAGAAGGGGAGCAACTCTGCGCTCTCTTGAAGACGGAAGGGACATGGCCAGCGGTCAAGGATGAGTTGATCAGCGAGGTGAGGTAGGGGAGAAGGTCACCGGAGATGGTCTGGAGAAGAGAGGAGGGGATGGGGTCAAGCGGGCAGGTTGTTGGGCGGCCTGCAGTCACAAGTCGCAGGATTTTATCTGGAGAGAGAGGGGAGAAAGAAGTCAAAGCATAGGGTAGGGCAGTGTGAGCAGGACCAGCAGTGTCATTAGACTTAACAAACGAGGATCGGATGTCGTCAACCTTCTTTTCAAAGTGGTTGACGAAGTCATCCACAGAGAGAGAGGGGGGGGATTCAGGAGGGAGGAAAATGTGGCAAAGAGCTTCCTAGGGTTAGAGGCAGATGCTTGGAATTTAGAGTGGTAGAAGGTGGCCTTAGCAGCAGAAACAGATGAAGAAAATGTAGAGAGGGAGGGAGTGAAAAGATGCCAGGTCGGCAGGGAGTTTAGTTTTCTTCCATTTCCGCTCCGCTGCCCGGAGCTCTGTTCTGTGAGCTCGCAATGAGTCATCAAGCCACGGAGCTGGAGGGAGGACCGAGCCGGCCGGGAGGATAGGGGACACAGAGAGTCAAAGGATGCAGAAAGGGGAGGAGAGGAGGGTTGAGGAGGCAGAATCAGGAGATTGGAGGGAGAAGGATTGAGCAGAGGGAAGAGATGATAGGATGGAAGAGGAGAGAGTAGTGGGAGAGAGAGAGCGAAGGTTGCGGCGGCGCATTACCATCTGTGTAGGGGCAGAGTGAGTAGTGTGGGAGGAGAGCGAGAGAGAAAAGGAAACAAAGTAGTGGTCGGAGACATGGAGGGGAGTTGCAGTGAGATTAGTAGAGGAGCAGTATCTAGTGAAGATGAGGTCAAGCGTATTGCCTGCCTTGTGAGTAGGGGGGGACGGTGAGAGGGTGAGAGGGTGAGGTCAAAAGAGGAGAGGAGTGGAAAGAAGGAGGCAGAGAGAAATGAGTCAAATGTGGACATAGGGAGGTTGAAATCCCCCAAAACTGTGAGGGGTGAGCCATCCTCAGGAAAGGAACTTATCAAGGCGTCAAGCTCATTGATGAACTCTCCAAGGGAACCTGGAGGGCGATAGATGACAAGGATATTAAGCTTAAATGGGCTAGTGACTGTGACAGCATGGAATTCAAATGAGGAGATAGACAGATGGGTTAGGGGAAAAATTGAGAATGTCCACTTGGGAGAGATGAGGATACCTGTACCACCACCCCTCTGACCAGATGCTCTCGGGGTATGCGAGAACACATGGTCAGACGAGGAGAGAGCAGTAGGAGTAGCAGTGTTTTCAGTGGTAATCCATGTTTCCGTCAGCGCCAGGAAGTCGAGGGACTGGAGGTTGGCATAGGCTGGGATGAAGTCAGCTTTGTTGGGCAGAACGGCAGTTCCAGAGGCTGCCTGAGACCTGGAACTCCAGGTGTGGGGTGCGTGCAGGGACCACCAGGTTACACACCTAGATCCAGTCAATATAGATCCACCACCAGATCCACACCTAGAACGGGTCA